>NW_027037366.1:0-19019 GCF_034236695.1 Oncorhynchus nerka
TGCCTGCAACATCCTCCAGCATGACCGGTTTGGCGGTGGGTCAGTCATGGTGCAGTCAACTACTCGCCTCCCTGCAGACCTGGCATCTTCCTCCCCCTCCTCTCTACATTTTCCTCCTCTGTCTCTGCTGCTAAAGCCACTTTCTACCACGCTAAATTCCAAGCATCTGTCAACCTAGGAAGCTCTTTGCCACCTTCTCCTCCCCTCTTGAATCCTCCCTCCCCTCCCCCCTCCTCCCTCTCTGCAGATGACTTCATCAACCATTTTGAAAAGAAGGTCGACGACATCCGATCCTCGTTTGCTAAGTCAAACGACACGCTGGTTCTGCTCACACTGCCCTACCCTGTGCTCTGACCTCTTTCTCCCCTCTCTCCAGATGACATCTCGCGTCTTGTGACGGCCGTCGTAACAACCTGCCCGCTTGACCCTATCCCTCCTCCTTCTCCAGACCATCTCCGGTGACCTTCTCCCCGCTCATCAACTCACCTCGCTGGCTACGTCCCTCCCGTCTTCAGTTGCACCCCTTCTGAAAAAACCTACACTCGATCCCTCCGATGTCAACAACTACAGACCAATATCCCTTCTTTCTTTTCTCTCCAAAACTCTTGAAGCTCTGATCTCTCCAGAATGACCTTCTTGATCCAAATCAGTCAGGTTTCAAGACTAGTCATTCAACTGAGACTTCTTTCTTCTCTGTATCACGGAGGCGCTCCGCACTGCTAAAGCTAACTCTCTCTCCTCTGCTCTCATCCTTCTAGACCTATCGGCTGCTCGATACTGTGAACCATCAGATCCTCCTCTCCACCCTCTCCGAGTTGGGCATCTCGGCGCGGCCCACTTTACTGCGTCCTACCTGACAGGTCGCTCCTACCAGGTGGCGTGGGCGAGAATCCGTCTCCTCACCACGTGCTCTCACCACTGGTGTCCCCCAGGGCTCTGTTCTAGGCCCTCTCCTATTCTCGCTATACACCAAGTCACTTGGCTCTGTCATAACCTCATGGTCTTTCCTATCATTGCTATGCAGACGACACACAATTAACTTCTCCTTTCCCCTTCTGACGACCAGGTGGCGAATCGCATCTCTGCATGTCTGGCAGACATATCAGTGTGGATGACGGATCATCACCTCAGTTAACCTCGGCAAGACGGAGCTGCTCTTCCTCCCGGGAAGGACTGCGTTCCATGATTCGCCATCACGGTTGACAACTCCATTGTGTCCTCGCCCCAGAGCGCTAAGAACCTTAGCGTGATCCTGGACAACACCCTGTCGTTCTCAAATAACATCAAGGCGGTGGCCCGTTCTGTAGGTTCATGCTTCTACAACATCCGCAGAGTACGGCCCTGCCTCACACAGGAAGCGGCGAGGTCCTAATCCAGGCACTTGTCATCTCCGTCTGGATTGCAACTCTGTTGGCTGGGCTCCCTGCCTGTGCCATTAAACCCCTACAACTCATCAGACGCCCGCAGCCCGTCTGGTGTTCAACCTTCCCAAGTTCTCTCCACGTCCACCCCGCTCCTCCGCTCTCTCCACTGGCTTCCAGTTGAAGCTCGCATCCGCTACAAGACCATGGTGCTTGCCTGCGGAGCTGTGAGGGGACCACCTCAGTACCTCCAGGCTCTGATCAGGCCCTACACCCAGAAACAAGGGCACTGCGTTCATCCACCTCTGGCCTGTAGCCTCCTACCACTGAGGAAGTACAGTTCCCGCTCAGCCCAGTCAAAACTGTTCGCTGCTCTGGCCCCCAATGGTGGAACAAACTCCCTCACGACGCCAGGACAGCGGAGTCAATCACCACCTTCCGGAGACACCTGAAACCCCACCTCTTTAAGGAATACCTAGGATGGGATAAAGTAATCCTTTCACCCCCTTCCCCCCTTAAAGACCAAGATGCACTATTGTAAAGTGGCTGTTCCACTGGATGTCATAAGGTGAAAGCACCAATTTGTAAGTCGCTCTGGATAAGAGCGTCTGCTAAATGACTTAAATGTAAATGTAATGGTGTGGGGTGGTATTTCTTTGGGGGGCCGCACAGCCCTCCATGTGCTTGCCAGAGGTAGTCTGACTGGCATTAGGTTCCGAGATGAGATCCTCAGACCCCTTGTGAGACAGTATGCTGGCCCTGGGTTCCTCCTGCAAGACAATGCTAGACCTCATGTGGCTGGAGTGTGTCAGCAGTTCCTGCAAGAGGAAGGCATTGATGCTATGCACTGGCCCGCCCGTTCCCCAGACCTGAATCCAATTGAGCACATCTGGGACATCATGTCTCGCTCCATCCACCAATGCCACGTTGCACCACAGACTGTCCAGGAGTTGGTGGTTGCTTTAGTCCAGGTCTGGGAGGGGATCCCTCAGGAGACCATCCGCCACCTCATCAGGAGCATGCCCAGGCGTCGTAGGGAGGTAATACAGGCACTTGGAGGCCACACACACTACTGAGCCTCATTTTCACTTGTTTTAAGGACATTACTTCAAAGTTGGATCAGCCTGTAGTGTGGTTTTTCACATACATTTTGAGTGTGACACCAAATCCAGACCTCCATGGGTTGATACATTTGATTTCCATTGATAATTTTTGTGTGATTTTGTTGTCAGCACATTCAACTATGTAAAGAAAAAAGTATTTAATAAGAATATTTCATTCATTCAGATCTAGGATGTGTTATTTTAGTGTTCCCTTAATTTTTTTGAGCGTGTATTATAATCCTCAATGTATATTGATTGCTATTAATTTACAGCATTTCCTTCACCCAGACAACAAACATTTCGCAAAAGATGCTCATTCTGCGGGAGGGATTGGGGCTTATCTCGTGCGGTGCTCATGTTAGAATAGCTGTCAGTCAAATTCCATACAGCATTGCGAAGCACAGGGCCTGAGCTCTGACGATAAAGTAAGAACATTTATGCACTCACTACTGTAAATTGCTTTGGATAAGAGCATATGCAAAATGTCTAAAATGTCAATGTAAATTTGGTTCTCTCCTGAGAAATAATGTTCAGCCGCTTTTTTTAAGTACAATTCTAAACCATAGTTCTTCAGGCGTTCTGTCCGTTCTTCATTTACAATGACAAACATCATGCTTGACGCAGTCACTTCAATCAAGTTTGTTGCAGAGAATCCTCCTTAACCTGTTGCTTCTACTCGGGACGCTTGCGTCCCAACTAGAGCTCTGGAAATGCAAATGCGCTACGCTAAATGCTAATAGTATTAGTTAAAACTCAAAAGTTCATTAAAATACACATGCAGGGTATCGAATTAAAGCTACACTCGTTGTGAATCCAGGCAACAAGTCAGATTTTTAAAATACTTTTCGCGAAAGCATGAAGCTATTATCTGATAGCATGCAACACCCCAAAAGACCCACAGGACGTAAACAAAATAATTAGCATTTCGCGTTACACAAACCGCACAATAAAATAGAAAACATTCATTACCTTTCACCATCTTCTTTGTTGGCACTCCCAGATGTCCCATAAACACTATTTGGGTCTTTATTTCGATTAAATCGGTCCATAAAGCCTAGATATCGTTATATGTAGACTGTGTGATAAACGGAAAAAAAATTGTTTCAAAACGTAACGTCATTTTTTTAAAATTCAAAAAGTCGACGATAAACTTTCACAAAACACTTGAGAAATACGTTTGTAATGCAACTTTAGGTATTAGTAAACGTTAATAAGCGATAAAATTCATCAGGAGGCGATGTAAAGATCATTAGCTGTCCGTCTGGAAAAATGTCCGGCTAGAAACTCAATCTTAAAAATATCCGGTCCTAGACCAGTTAGATACGGTGTCCTGCATGTGTTTGACCAAGAAAACTTGAAGGGAAATGACAAGACTCTAGACACCGTGTGGAAGCTGTAGGTACTGCAACCTCAGTCAATTAATTGTGGTTCACCTTTATCAATGGGATCAAGTAGCGCATGGATATATTTTCCCATTTTCCAGTGATCAGTTTTTCCTGTGCTTTTCGATGTAAATGCCGTTCTGGTAAAGCCACAGCAGTGATTTAACCAGTTTTAAACGCCTGAGTGTTTTCTACCCACAGACTAAGCAAATGCATATACTATATTCCTGGCATGAGTAGCAGGGCGCTGAAATGTTGCGTGATTTTTAACAGAATGTTCAAAAAGTAGAGGGTCGACTGAAGAGGTTAAACGATTTACAATGAAGATCTGTGAAGTTATTTGGATTTTTACTAATTATCTCTGAAATACAGGGTCCTGAAAAAGGGACGTTTCTTTTATGGTTGTATTGGCCACTTTGATGCACACTAGCATCATTAGAACTAGGTTGCCAGGCGCTATGGGGAAGGGCTACCACACACACAGCTCAGTCAGCTTAAAAAGTCTCCAGCCAATCCTCCAGAGATTCATTACAGAGACAAGCAGCTCCTGCAGCCAGGCACACAGTGAACCCGGTGAGAGTTATCACAGGTATGATACAACTGTCGGTATCTTTCACTCAAAGGGGGATTTCTGTTTGAGTGGAGCCCTTGGTCTCACTTTATTTTCACATTGACAGGGGAGATTTTCAAGGAAGTTTAGCGGCCTCTTGTTTGAGGGGGAAAGTTTCAGTTGAGGAAGGAGATGAGAAGGCTTGTACTTTCTTGAACCAATACTGGACATAGACAAACAGCAGGCAAACACACACCCACAGGCAGGGAGACAGAAAACACACACACCTAGACTGCCAGCAGCCACACACACGCACACACCCCTTGGTTCATTTTGTGTTCTTTGTGCCTCTTCTATTCCTGCTGACTGCAGCTTTAACACACAGGTAAAATTACAAGGGAATATCATTATACCAAGACCTTGACAGAAAATCATAATATGCCATGCTCCTCTTCTCTTATCCTCAGAGTGGAAAAACAAAAGAATAAAGAACCATCACACATCCTAATCCGTGCTGATGTTAGCATTTTTTCAAGATGAAACAAAAAAGTTTCTTGAAACATTATTCCCTTTCCTTTTTTTTCCCTGCTCTCCCTCTCTCACTCCCCTTCTCTCATCTCAAAATGGTGTCACTTGTGGTGCTTTTGCTGAAAAGGGTGCTGTCAGCAATGTCTCAAAGTGTGCTGAACAGTTCACAAAGTCTCTGAAAGTAACCCTAGCCTTTTCTAATCATATGCTTACATATATAGAATATATTTTGTATTGGGTCATGTGGCATTAAAATCCAATATTCACCTGTATCGTCAGCATCAGCAAAATTCACTTTAAGGTCTGTTACAAAGCATTTACAAACAGTAGTTACCATGCAATCGCTCAACTGGGCTGCCCCAGGTTTCTGTGAGCAAAGATCAATCATCATCCCATTTGCATGTGAACGGTCCATTTGAAAATATCTCTGTCTTTCTAGCTTGGAAGGATCTAGTGTGCACTAGCGACTGTCACACCCCAAAGAGTGAAGAATGGCTGACTGAGGCTCTCCTTTTATACATCTTTTGCCTCTTTGGCTGCATTCAGGTTAAAGCAATAAAAAAATCCATGACTGAAATTTAAGTCAATGTCAGATTGACTGTTGCTGGCCAAGTTAACCTCTATCGTCGAGCAACCCGCATCCGGGAGCGTAATCATAGCCTCAAGCTCATTACCATAACACAACGTTTCCTATTCATGAAAATCGCAAATGAAATAAATATATTCAAACACAAGCTTAGCTTTTGTTAACAACAAAAAGAAAACAAGAAAAGCATTCAAATAAAATAATTTACCTTTGAAGAACTTCGGATGTTTTCAATGATAGACTCTTAGTTAGATAGCAAATGATCATTTTTTCCAAAATATTATTTGTGTAGACGAAATAGCCCCGTTTTGTTCAAGCTCAGGCTTGTTCTTTCTAACTTTGCCAACCATGGTGATCTTCCTCTTCTTGAGCTGCTGGCTGAGTTCATAAGAGGTGAAGAACAGGTGACATTGTGCCCCCTCAGTCCATCTGTCACATCAAGCACAACCCGCATGCCCTGGTTCTTCTCCGGGCCTCCACTGGTCGGCTTCTGTGTAGACTTGCATCTTCCAAGCATAGCTGGATTGTGCATCACAGGCCACCCATATCTTGATGCCATACTTTGCTTGCTTGCCGGGCTTATACTGCCGGAAAGGACAGTGACCTTTAGACAAAAGAGATTACTATCAGTAATTAGTATCAGTGTCACAGAAAACAATCACATAAATCAATGATATTTCAGCAATACATAATAAACAGTGAAAATCACTTACATTACAGATATGAAAAATAAAATGTACCTCTGAATGGAACCAGTTGCTCATCCAGTGTTACTTCAGTGCCAGGGTTGTAGAGGTATGGCAGACGCTCCACCCACTTCTCCCAGACCTCTCTTATGGCCGCCTGTTTGTCTCTCACACTTTTGCAGGTCTTGACTCATGGTTATCAAATCGTAGCATTCTTCAGAAAGTGCGAAAGACTTTCAGTGGTAGTCTGCATCCCGTAGACTACATGTAGCCTCGCCCGGGACATATACTCACTCGCTAAGATTAGCAGCCCTATGTAGGCATGCAGGTTAATCTCATCCATCCTTTTCCAGTTGTCTCCATATTTAAGGACACCTTCCAAATATGTCATCTCCAGGATGATTATTTCGATGGCTGGTGTGATGAACATGTAGAATGTTGAGGCAATGTCATGGGCATGTGCAACTGCATGTCTTCTGTGCCCTGGCGTCATCCTTATGACATTTTGTGCCGCCATCCTGCCCTGGTTGTCATATGGTGACAAGGACCATGTTATTTTGCTATTCTTTGACAAAAATGTCTCTCGCTTTCAGCTTGGGGGATTTTTTCCCCATCTTCTTCTTCAAGTACCTCGTTCTCTTGTAAATCCTTGTTCGTCCTGGACATCTGAAATCAGATCTACGACCTGTTGGGCACTGAAACGTGCACTCATGGATTCAGCAAAGAGGGAACTGGGGGGACTGTCATCTGCAGCACCTGTATAGCCTCTGACTGCATTCCCCATTAGTAAACAATGCTTTTATTTTTATTTTATTTTTTATTTCACCTTTATTTAACCAGGTAGGCAAGTTGAGAACAAGTTCTAATTTACAATTGCGACCTGGCCAAGATAAAGCAAAGCAGTTCGACACAGAGTTACACATGGAGTAAAACAAACATACAGTCAATAATACAGTATAAACAAGTCTATACACGATGTGAGCAAATGAGGTGAGATAAGGGAGGTAAAGGCAAAAAAAAAGGCCATGGTGGCAAAGTAAATACAATATAGCAAGTAAAACACTGGAATGGTAGATTTGCAATGGAAGAATGTGCAAAGTAGAAATAAAAATAATGGGGTGCAAAGGAGCAAAATAAAAATAAAAATTAAATACAGTAGGGAAAGAGGTAGTTGTTTGGGCTAAATTATAGGTGGGCTATGTACAGGTGCAGTAATCTGTGAGCTGCTCTGACAGTTGGTGCTTAAAGCTAGTGAGGGAGATAAGTGTTTCCAGTTTCAGAGATTTTTGTAGTTCGTTCCAGTCATTGGCAGCAGAGAACTGGAAGGAGGCGGCCAAAGAAAGAATTGGTTTTGGGGGTGACTAGAGATATACCTGCTGGAGGCTGTGCTACAGGTGGGAGATGCTATGGTGACCAGCGAGCTCAGATAAGGAGGACTTTACCTAGCAGTTTCTTGTAGATGACATGGAGCCAGTGGGTTTGGCGACGAGTATGAAGCGAGGGCCAGCCAACGAGAGCGTACAGGTCGCAATGGTGTGTAGTATATGGGGCTTTGGTGACAAAACGGATTGCACTGTGATAGACTGCATCCAATTTGTTGAGTAGGGTATTGGAGGCTATTTTGTAAATGACATCGCCAAAGTCGAGGATTGGTAGGATGGTCAGTTTTACAAGGGTATGTTTGGCAGCATGAGTGAAGGATGCTTTTTTGCGAAATAGGAAGCCAATTCTAGATTTAACTTTGGCTTTCAAGAAATGTACAGTTTTTCTCAAATGTTGTTTATTTTGTCTGTGAACTTGGGTCATGGAGCAGAGATGCTGCACATGCACAAGAAAGTGTTAGTTTTGTCTTGAGTTCAATCAGTAGCACACACCATCTCAATTGCTCATTGCCTGTGTGCGTCTTTGTGGTTCTTGTGGTGTGTAAATTATTTTATAACTGCCGGGTCAAAAATGACCCTAAAACATTCTTTGTACCCTGGTGGTGTACAGCTTTCATGTAAATATGAACAAATGCGATATTTCACTTTTTCTAATGTTGGGGTCACTAGGAAAAGTAATCAAATTTCAAGTAGAAAAAATATCATTTAGGCGGTTTTCTCTGCTGTTAAACAAAGTGGCGGGTCATGTTTGACCCGTAAGACAACACCATGGTTAAATAAATAAGACCTACACCACTATTAACAGCATATTACTCAACACTAGTGAGACTCATGTCGCCTATGGTAGACCTACAGTGTATAAAAAAATACATCGTTTTAATTTGAACGCGCAGACTGGCACTAAGAACAGAACAGCGGGAACGTTTCCCTAGTCAGCGCCATTTATTAGTGCAATGCCCCTTAAATATTTTTCAAATGGCGTAAAATGAGCGAGAAAAAGACCGTTCTAGAACATGGGGTGAGACATTGTTACAATTATTTTATGTTTTTAGAGGGAGAAAAAAACAAAAACCTACAGTCATCTCATGTGTCTCCCAGTCGAGGCCGTCACAGGTATTGAACATGGCTTGCACTGCTATGCAGTGTCTTAGGCTGTTGTGCAACTCAGGCACTGTACAATGTGACTGGTCGGGAGTGGCATACAATACTACAGTAAGAGAAAAATATTCCTAACATAATAAAATTATAAAAACCTTAGTGTAACAACAGTTTTAGTAAGTAATACTGAAGTCGTGCACAATTATCAGTTTCTATTTAGGTTTATGTCGCCCACTCACTGTCAGTTAGAGACACAGTAAGGCCCAAAAGCATAAGCAGTGCTCTAACTCCCCCTTGCCATGATCTGGAGCAATCAATTGGTGACGCAGGGTACTGTACTAAACCACAAATTACCTATAAATCCTGTGGCATGAGCCCACAACTTCTAAAGGAGCAACCACGATATGCCATTTCTTGAAATATGCAGACAGACGGATTAAAGTATGTTTACATTGTAATTGTCACGTTCTGACCTTTATTTCCTTTGTTTTGTCATTATTTAGTATGGTCAGGGCGTGAGTTGGGGTAGGCAGTCTATGTTTGTTTTTCTATGATTTGGGTATTTCTATGTTTCGGCCTAGTATGGTTCTCAATCAGAGGCAGGTGTCATTAGTTGTCTCTGATTGAGAATCATACAAACAACCTGGGTTTCACTGTGTGTTGGTGGGTGATTGTTCCTGTCTTTGTGTTTGTGGCACTAGATAGGACTGTTTTGGATTTTTCACGGTTCTTGTTTTGTAGATGGTTGTATTTTCATCTTTATTAAAGATGGACAAAACTAACCACGCTGCATTTTGGTCCGCCTCTCTTTCCCCAGAAGAAAACCGTTACAGTAATACTGCTGACAGACAACTTTCTAGCTCCGCCCACAACTTCCAGACTTTATAGTATTCAACCGAAAGCATGGATTATTGAGTTATTATTAGATTTACACTTAAGACATGACTCTGCAGTTGTGCTGTACAATTTGTGAATTTTCTCTCTGCTTTTTATGTATTTGATAAAAAAACAATTTCACTCATGATGTAAGGTCATATTTCATAAAAATCTGGAAACACTGGGCATACAGCCTATGCATGGTTTGTATAATCAGATTGGCATTATCCATAAACATTATCGCCTGTAGCCAATCGGATGCAGCATAGTGGCTGTAAATACATAGGCTGAAGAATGGGGTTTGTCCATCAGCATTCAACCCATTGGACACAATATCCTGATTGTTATTATTATTAATAACTATTATTTTATTACAAATAGTTATCAATGATCATTCACTAGAAAAAGTGTATTTCTTGGGGTTCTATTACAAAGTATGTCATTACCATTTTTAAATACCATTGCTCATTTAAGAGCTCTGTTGTGCAGCTGCACCTAAACCATGCTTGAAACTCCAGTTCTATTTGCAATTGTATGAGTAGAGAAATAAGTGTGGTATCAATGGAAAACTGGGATCCCCCTCCTGATTAACAAAGGTCAAAACTGCTTTTGAATTAAGAATAAATGTTTCCCTCTCTACCCACAGCACACACACTGGTTGAATCAACATTGTTTCAACGCAATGTCAATTAAATGACGTTGAACCAATGTGGAATAGACTTTGGATTGACGTCTGTGCCCAGATGGTATGGCTCTCGCAACTTGAATGTGCCTCCAGATTAATATTTCTCTTGCAAATAACACACAACAACAAGCCTTCTAGGTACAGTTGAAGTCAGAAGTTTACATACACCTTAGCCAACTACATTTAAACTCAGTTTTTCAAAATTCCCTGTCTTAGGTCAGTTAGGATCAACACATTTATTTTAAGAATGTGAAATGTCAGAATAATAGTAGAGAGAATTATATATTTCAGCTTGTATTTCTTTCATTACATTCCCAGTGCGTCAGAAGTTTACATTCACACAATTAGCATTTGGTAGCATTGCCTTTAAATTGTTTAACTTGGGTCCAACGTTTTGGGTAGCCTTCCACAAGTTTCCCACAATAAGTTGGGTGAATTTTGGCCCATTCCTACTGACAGAGCTGGTGTAACTGAGTCAGGTCTGTAGGCCTCCTTGTTCTTTTTCATTTCTGCCCACTATTTTTCTATGGGATTGAGATCAGGGCTTTGTGATGGCCACTCCAATACCTTGACTTTTTTGTCCTTAAGCCATTTTGAGACAACATTGGAATTATGCTTGGGGTCATTGTCCATTCGGAAGACCTATTTGCGACCAAGCTTGAACTTCCTGACTGATGTCTTGAGATGTTGCTTCAATATATCCACACAATTTTCCTTCCCGGTGATGCCATCTATTTTGTGAAGTGCACCAGTCCCTCCTGCAGCACAGCACCCCCACAAGATGATGCTGCCACCCCCGTGCTTCATGGTTGGGATGGTGTTCTTCAGCTTGCAAACCTCACCCTTTTCCTCCAAACATAAGGATGGTCATTATGGCCAAACAGTTCTATATACTACGATATACTACGATCTTTGTCCCAATTTGCAATTACAAACAGTAGTCTGGCTTTTTTATGTTGGTTTTGGAGCAGTGGCTTCTTCCTTGCTGAGTGGCCTTTCAGATTATTTCGATATAGGACTCGTTTTACTGTGGATATAGATACTTTCGCACCTGCTTCCTCCAGCATATTCACAAGGTACTTTGGTGTTGTTCTGGGATTGATTTGCACTTTTCGCACCAAAGTAGGTTCATCTCTAGGAGACAGAACACGTCTCCTTCCTGAGCGGTATGACAGCTGTGAGGTCCCATGGTGTTTATACTTGCGTACTATTGTTTGTACAGATGAACGTGGTACCTTCAGGCATTTGGATGAACCAGACTTGTGGAGGTCTACACATCTTTTTTAGGTCTTGACATTCTGGAATTTTCCTAGCTGTATGTAGCTGGAATTGTGATACAGTGAATTATAAGTGAAATAATCTGTCTGTTAACAATTGTTTGAAAAATGTTTTGTGTCATGCACAAAGTAGATGTCCTAACCAACTTCCCAAAACTATAGTTTGTTAACAAGAAATGTATGGAGTGGTTGAAATGACTCCAACCTAAGTGTATGTAAACTTCCGACTTCAACTGTAAATACATAAACTTGTCTACTATGGGATTGTCTAATTTTGTTTTAATAACAACATTTCATGGCAATAATAGTAGCACTGGAAGTTACATCCTGAGTGATAAAGTATAGGTTTTGAATTACTTTGCCAGCTGCTACAGCAGGATACACACCACTGTGAGTTGAGCGCCGCGGTGGAGCAAATTATAGACTATTTAATTCCCTTCATCTGAACATCGGAGTGTCACCAACAATCATTCATTTCAGAGCATTGCATGCAGCTTAACCTCTTACCTCTACCTGGGACGCTTGCGTCCCAACTAGAGCTCTGGAAATGCAAATGTGCTACGCTAAATGCTAATAGTATTAGTTAAAACTCAAAAGTTCATTAAAATACACATGCAGGGTATCAAATTAAAGCTACACTCGTTGTGAATCCAGGCAACAAGTCAGATTTTTAAAATGCTTTTCGGCGACAGCATGAGAAGCTATTATCTGATAGCATGCACCAATACACTACAACAGAAAAGCACAGCAGGGGACGTAAACAAAATAATTAGCATTTCGGCGTTACACAAACCGCACAATAAAATAGAAAACAGTCATTACCTTTCACCATCTTCTTTGTTGGCACTCCTAGATGTCCCATAAACACTATTGGGTCTTTATTTCGATTAAATCGGGCCATATAAAGCCAAGATATCGTTATATGTAGACTGTGTGATAAATGAAAAAAACAGCGATTTCACAACGTAACGTCATTTTTTAAAATTCAAAAAGTAGACGATAAACTTTCACAAAACACTTCGAAATACGTTTGTAATGCTACTTTAGGTATTAGTAAACGTTAATAAGCGATAAAATTCATCCGTAGGCGATGTACATATCATTAGCTGTCGTCTTGGAAAAAATTTCAGGAGAGAGCTCTTCCGGAATGATCTGGGCGGAGACCGGAGGTACGTCGTGCCCCTCTTTCGGTTCAACCAAGAATCAAAGAGGATTAAATTCACAAGATACTCGACTACATGGGGATGCTGTGGGAGTTGAATGCTCGGTCTTATCTAATTCGGCTCACTGTTAACAATTGCTGGAAGTGGCGCAAGGATATTTATTTCCATTTTCTGTGATCAGGTTTTCCTGCGCTTTCCGATGTAACGCACGTTATGTAATAGCCACAGTCGTGATTTAACCAGTTTTAAAAACGTCCGAGGGTTTCCTATACACACATTCTAACCATATGAACGTACTATATTCCTGGCATGAGTAGCAGGGCGCTGAAATGTTGCGCGATTTTTAACAAAATGTTCAAAAAAGTAGAGGGTAGGAGCAACTAGATAACAGAGAAAATAAAATATTTGAGAATACATTTATTTCAAAATATATTTTGTAGAACAGACAGCTTCTGTATTAGTCTATATCATCTCCATGTATATATTTTTCATTAACGCGCAGTCTTTACCTAATCATCCATTACTTCAAAGTGCTTCATTTATTTACTTTACTCTTGATCGAATACCAGTGAGGAAATAGAAATAGGTAAATTGACACAAAAACAAATTGGAGGGAGTAAAAAAGAATGGATAGGATAGTTGAAAATGTATATGAATCAATTTCTGTGCTAGGCTAGCTACGGTGAGCAGTGCCAAGCGTGTTCATTATTTATCGGCGCTAACAGACACAGTTCTAATGTAGCGCTGTGATGAGTAATCGGGCCTCTGGGGCAACTCCACTCTCCCTGCTTCCCGCTCCCCTCTCTCCACTCCCAGACAACGAGTGAGTGCCAGCCAGGGTGCAATTCATGGCAGACTGTACTAGCGTTCTCTCTCTGCTGATATTAATCATTGACTGCATTACTAATGGCAATTTCTATTTTTCCTTTCCTCCAACTTTTCCTCGCTCCCTCGCTCTCTCACCCTCTATATTTTGTCTATTTTACCTCTTATTCGATATGCAAGTTGCCCTCAACTCCCATGCCCTCAACTCCCATGCCCTCAACACCTTCATTTTATACACAGACACTCACACCACAATGTGGTCTAAATGATGCATTTCAAAATGTGTGTCTAGTGGACACTGAATCTAATGACCATTTTCTAATTGTGATCATTATTTGTTTTATGTAAAGCCTGCCAGTCAGGTGTGGAATGTAGCATGCATCTGTGGAGAAATAGTATGTGATGGTGAATATCAATGTTTACCAGACCACTTGATATGGACATCTAGTAACAGATTAGACCTCAGAAAGTTGGAAATCTTACTTCAGTCACTGTGTGTGTGTATCATCATTATGCATGTTTATAATTTATTCAATGATGACCTAGAGTAGACAAAAAGCAGGACAATTGATAAGAAGTGAGAAGATAGATATCAGACTGGAAATAATGAATGCATTTTTTTGGCATGTAATTAAGTCTATTGTATTTTACCAGTAGCCTATGGTCACTCAAAGGGAAAAAGTTCAGGACAACAATAACAGAGTACCAGAAGCAAATGTCACAGTAAATAATACAGTCTCAATCTATTGCCTCTCTCCCCCCTCCTACTCTCTCACACACACAGCTCCACCCATCAAACACCCATGCAGGCATTTGCACACACACACACACACACACACACACACACACACACACACACACACACACACACACACAAACACACACGGTTATCCCCCCTGCTCTGTCAACATCCCAAGCACCTTTCTATTTAATGACCCACAGAATCATGGCTCCCAGCTCCCCGTCACTCCTCCAGGCTGTTGAAGGGGTCTTAGCCCTTGTCGCTTCCAAGGCCTTCCAGCTCAGGAAGATCCTGAATGGCATATCCCCCACGGACACAAACATTCTATATAGGCTAAGGTTCCCCCCTTGACATTTATTTCCCCCTACCCATCCTTTCCCCTGCCCTCCTTCCCCCAATCCCCACTTTGATATTTCATGGGCTTGCCAGCTGTCACATTAGAGTCAGACAGTGTTCTACTACACGCTGTTAGCAGCATATGCCTTTAACTTCACATTAGAGGTCGAGGGAGGCTTTTCATCCGAAAGGCAGTCAAATGATCCATGAGTATTATTCTGTCATTTGAAAACAGTGCATTATGAGAGAGGAAGTCATCAGTCGACTCCATTGCTCCCTAACGCAGTGGCTGGGGTTGTGCCTTCCCCCAGGCCCTGTGTATTTTTTTATTTATTAATGATGGCTTGTTTTCTCTTTAAATCAGATTATGGAAGGAAAAAATTGTTTTTTGTTAATTAATGGAACGTTCGTTGTTTATGTGGAATACTAATGAATGTGCAAAATATAAACAACCTCCTCTTGTTGTTGAGGAGATTTTTATTGCGTAGCATGTGATCTTGAAATCAATTGAACAATTATTACTGAATGAATGATTAAGAAATGGGTGGTTGCAGTTCTAGCCTATTGGCACTGAGCAAATTTCAGGGATGCGCTGCGAATAAATTCTGTGCACCTTCCAGCAGGCGTTTACTGTGAATACTGAGGATGTACCCGCTTTAAGTTACAGTTTTTACAGTGGCCAAGCAGGCTACTGTCACGCCTTGGTCTTAGTATTTTGTGTTTTCTTTAATTATTTGTTCAGGCCAGGGTGTGACATGGGGTTATTGTATTGTCTTATTGGGGTTTTTATAGGCATTGGGATTGTGGTTGATTAGGGGTGTGTCTAGTATAGGCTTGGCTGCCTGAGGCGGTTCTCAATCAGAGTCAGGTGATTCTTGTTGTCTCTGATGGGGAACCGTATTTAGGTAGCCTGGGTTTCACTGTGTATTTCGTGGGTGATTGTTCCTGTCTCTGTGTAGTTTCACCAGATAGGCTGTAATTAGGTTCACGTTCCGTTTGTTGTTTTTGTATTTGTATAGTTATTTCGCCAGTGGCGAAGTCATGAGTAACCACCACGCTGCATTTCGGTCCGACTCTCTTTCGACAAACGAAGAACGCCGTTACAGCTACTGCGGCTATATGATCATAATGTATGCCTACCAGAGTGGCCTACCCATAAAAAAAACAATGGAGAAAATGCATCCTATAACACTTATAACATCCTATAACTTGGAAATAGCAACAGTACCAGCCAATGTCTGGTGTTGAATATAGGCCTACATTCCATGAGACTTTCAGTGAGAAAAAAACATACAGGGCTTGACTCTAACCTGTTTATCCACTTGTCATTCAGACAAGGAGGTGACTGAAAATGTTTTTTTTTGTGTTGTGTGATGCAAGAAACCACATTAAAAAATAAAATACATTATTATTCCCGAGAATCAGACAAATTATGCTACCCTCTGCCTATTGGCTAACTAGCTAATTCAAGCTTGTCTCAAAATACAATACTTTAAGAGAAAAAAAGCTCTTTACATGACTTGCTATTCAAAGATGTCTAGAAATGTGCATGTTTGTGCTCTTGTAGGGAGCCCTCCCCTATTGCTCACTACAAATTATCTATACCTGGGCTAATAACTAACTAACTAGAAAGGATATGAACAAAATGTGCACATGTGGCTACATGCAGCTCTTGCTCTGATCTCATCACCACAGCTGTAAACACAGTCCAGTTCAAAGTAAATGGCACAGATCCATGTATGGCTATGGTCTATTTGCATATTTGCCAACTGCAGCTCTGATTGGTTATGCCGCAAGAGTACGGGTATGGGCTGAGTCTTGTGATTTAGAATCCTCCTCGATGCGTTCTGGCTACAACAAAATCTATTGCCGAGTTTGTTTTGTTTCGGTATATTGCATTGAAAGTGGCTAACATTGAGTTGATTCTATCAGTGTTAACTAACAAGGAAAACTCTATAAACTTGAGTGAAGTTCAATCTCGTGCTTCTCTATGTGGGCTGATAGTCGCTCTGTGCAGCGGTCCCAATGGAGCTGTGAGGCAGTCTCGGGCTAATGCACACCCGTGCACATGTGCAGCTTACAAGGGAACATTGTTTGCAACCATATTCAAGTGATAGCAATGTTCTTCTTCTTCTGTGAAGCTGTTTCCAGCTTTGCCCAACAGCCCTCAGTGGTTGTCATAGACACACATGTAAGAGAGAGGTCTTCACTATTTATCTGACTTGGCCTTGAATGACATTGTTCATAGAAGTGACCTCCAAACGTAGGTACAATATTCCAGAGTACAGTGCAATGCACATCATGAGTGTTCAGCCAAGGCTGACTATAATTTTGTGGGGGTAAATCTTGAATGGAGTAAGTATCAGTGGTAGGGTAGCCTAGTGGTTAGAGTGTTGGACTTGGTTGCAAGTTCAAACCCCTGAGCTGACAAGGTACAAATCTGTCGTTCTGCCCATGAACAGGCAGTTAACCCACTGTTCCTAGACTGTCTTTGAAAATAAGAATTTGTTCACTGACTTGCCTAGTTAAATAAAATAAAGGTATAGAATGGTATCAAACGCATGGAAATGTGTTCTATATCATTTATAACGATCCAACCATAACTATTTGCCTGTCCTCCCCAATTAAGGTGCCACTGGCCACCTGTGACCAACAGAAAGCCTAGCATACTTGCAATATCCAATCCTGCCCTCTCGTATAAAACTGTTAAAACTGTTTTTTCTTCATCCATTTATTTCACATGGGAAGTTTGAAAATAAACTTCAAAACTACTGAGGATTAATAGAATCCTTTGTGGTTCATCCCCTTCTCTCTGACTCCACTGGATCCACCATCTTTGGCAGGCTGTATCGAATCATTTGCGATAAGGCGGTTGAATTTCATGTGGCACCATACGACGCTGATCGATGGAGAAGGGGAAAAGAAGAAGCAGTTTCTTAGTTGCTTGGCATATTAGGACTTCTTTCAGCACTTTAGCGTTTCATCTCGGATCTCGGCCCACATTTTGAGTAGGGGAAATAACACACGTACTCACTGCACCCATTGAAGTTTCCACCTACACACTATACAGTGTATTGACACCGAGACGATTACAAGACAAAAAAGCAGCAAACTCCGTAGAAGAGGAGAAAAAAACATTTAATAAAAAGACAGGAAAGTGTTTACAGTTTTCTCATTGAGATGGTGGGTTAATAATGAAATGTAGGTCATGGATTTATGTACCTATCTATTTAGGCAGATGCGGTGAAGTCAGAGTGGGTTTCTGGGCTGTTAATTATTCTCAGTAGTCCTGGTTAATCCTTGAGCAGTGAGGTAAAGCAGATGCAATGGGGGCCACTCCTAGAAATCTGTGCAAAAAAGAACGATTTAGAAGAAAATATGCTAAATAGAAATATTCAATGTTGTGCACACACTTTCGAGGACTAGGTAGATGTTATTGGTATTACTGGTTGTAATTTAGAACCATTGAATATTGCATAATCTTAGATTTGAATTGTGTTTTGGGCTGGTAAGCAGAAAAACTCAGGGGTACATAACTTACTGCAGTTTTTGGATGAGCTCTGCGTTTTAACCTCTTCAGTCGACCCTCTACTTTTTTGAACATTCTGTTAAAAATCGCGCAACATTTCAGCGCCCTGCTACTCATGCCAGGAATATAGTATATGCATTTGCTTAGTCTGTGTGGGTAGAAAACACTCAGACGTTTAAAAAACTGGTTAAATCACTGCTGTGGCTTTGCCAGAACGGCATTTACATCGAAAAGCACAGGAAAAACTGATCACTGAAAATGGGAAAATATATCCATGCGCTACTTGATCCAATTGATAAAGGTGAACCACAATTAATTGACTGAGGTTGCAGTACCTACAGCTTCCACACGGTGTCTAGAGTCTTGTCATTTCCCTTCAAGTTTTTTCTTGGTCAAACACATGCAGGACACCGTATCTAATCCGTCTAGGACCGGATATTTTCTGAGTTTCTAGCCGGACATTTTTCCAGACGGACAGCTAATGATCTTTACATCGCCTCCTGATGAATTTTATCGCTTATTAACGTTTAATAATACCTAAAGTTGCATTACAAACGTATTTCGAAGTGTTTTGTGAAAGTTTATCGCCGACTTTTTGAATTTTAAAAATGACGTTACGTTTTGAAACAATTTTTTTCCGTTTATCTGCTAATTATTTTGTTTACGTCCCCTGTGGGTCTTTTGGGGTGTTGCATGCTATCAGATAATAGCTTCTCATGCTTTCGCCGAAAAGCATTTTAAAAATCTGACTTGTTGCCTGGATTCACAACGAGTGTAGCTTTAATTCGATACCCTGCATGTGTATTTTAATGAACTTTTGAGTTTTAACTAATACTATTAGCATTTAGCGTAGCGCATTTGCATTTCCAGAGTTTCTAGCTGGGACGCAAGCGTCCCGAGTAGAAGCAAC
>NW_027037367.1:0-19031 GCF_034236695.1 Oncorhynchus nerka
AGACAGACCAGAGTAGACAGACCAGACCAGATAGACCAGAGTAGACAGACCAGACCAGATTAGACAGACCAGAGTAGACAGACCGACCAGACCAGAGTAGACAGAGCAGGCCAGACAGACCAGTGGAGCAGACCCGGAGCTAGACAGACCGTGGAGCAGGCCAGAAGTGACAGGCCAAGTGAGCAGACCAGACTAGACAGGCCAGAGCAGGCAGGCCAGGCCAGGCAGGCCAGACTGGAGCAGGCCAGAGTAGACAGACCAGACCAGACGGGCCAGGCTGGAGCAGGCCAGACTGGAGCAGACCAGGGTGGAGGCAGACCAGACTGAGCAGACCAGAGTAGACAGACCAGACCAGACAGACCAGACCAGGCAGACCAGAGTAGGCAGACCAGAGTAGGAACCAGACCAGAGTAGATAGACCAGAGTAGACAGACCAGAGTAGACAGACCCAGACTAGACAGGCCAGACTGGGCAATTGTGACCAGACATACCAGAGACCAGACCAGATTAGACAGGCCAGACCAGACAGACCTGGGTGAGTAGACAGACCAGACCAGAGTAGACAGACCAGACCAGACGCACCACTTCGAATAGACAGACCAGAGTAGACAGACCAGACCAGCACCAGACCAGATTAGACAGACCAGACCAGACCAGATTAGACAGACCAGACCAGACAGACCAGAGTAGACAGACCAGACCAGAGTAGACAGACCAGACCAGACAGACCAGTCCAGACTAGACAGACCAGAGTAGACAGACCAGACCAGACCAGACCAGGCCAGATTAGACAGACCAGACCAGACAGACCAGAGTAGACAGAGCAGACCAGAGTAGACAGACCAGAGTAGACAGACCAGATTAGACAGACCAGATTAGACAGACCAGAGTAGACAGACCAGAGTAGAGTAGACAGACCAGAGTAGACAGACCAGAGTAGACAGACCAGACTAGACAGACCAGAGTAGACAGACCAGACCAGACAGACCAGACTAGACAGACCAGAGTAGACAGACCAGACCAGACAGACCAGACTAGACAGACCAGACTAGACAGACCAGAGTAGACAGACCAGACTAGACAGACCAGAGTAGACAGACCAGACCAGACAGACCAGACTAGACAGACCAGAGTAGACAGACCAGACCAGACAGACCAGACTAGACAGACCAGACTAGACAGACCAGAGTAGACAGACCAGACCAGACAGACCAGACCAGACAGACCAGACCAGACAGACCAGAGTAGACAGACCAGACCAGAGTAGACAGACCAGACCAGAGTAGACAGACCAGAGTAGACAGACCAGAGTAGACAGACCAGAGTAGACAGACCAGAGTAGACAGACCAGACTAGACAGACCAGAGTAGACAGACCAGACCAGACCAGACTAGACAGACCAGACCAGACAGACCAGAGTAGACAGACCAGACCAGAGTAGACAGACCAGACCAGACAGACCAGTCCAGACTAGACAGACCAGAGTAGACAGACCAGACCAGACCAGACCAGATTAGACAGACCAGACCAGACCAGACCAGATTAGACAGACCAGACCAGACAGACCAGAGTAGACAGACCAGACCAGAGTAGACAGACCAGAGTAGACAGACCAGATTAGACAGACCAGAGTAGACAGACCAGAGTAGACAGACCAGAGTAGACAGACCAGACCAGAGTAGACAGACCAGAGTAGACAGACCAGATTAGACAGACCAGAGTAGACAGACCAGATTAGACAGACCAGAGTAGACAGACCAGACCAGACAGACCAGAGTAGACAGACCAGAGTAGACAGACCAGACCAGACAGACCAGAGTAGACAGACCAGACCAGACAGACCAGACCAGAGTAGACCAGACCAGAGTAGACAGACCAGAGTAGACAGACCAGAGTAGACAGACCAGACCAGACTAGACAGACCAGACCAGATTAGACAGACCAGAGTAGACAGACCAGAGTAGACAGACCAGACCAGACTAGACAGACCAGCCCAGAGTAGACAGACCAGAGTAGACAGACCAGAGTAGACAGACCAGACCAGATTAGACAGACCAGAGTAGACAGACCAGTGTAGACAGACCAGACCAGATAGACCAGAGTAGACAGACCAGACCAGATTAGACAGACCAGAGTAGACAGACCAGACCAGAGTAGACAGACCAGAGTAGACAGACCAGATTAGACAGACCAGACCAGAGTAGACAGACCAGAGTAGACAGACCAGAATAGACAGACCAGACCAGATTAGACAGACCAGAGTAGACAGACCAGATGAGACAGACCAGAGTAGACAGACCAGACCAGAGTAGACAGACCAAAATAGTAAGACCAGACCAGATTAGACAGACCAGACCAGAGTAGACAGACCAGATTAGACAGACCAGAGTAGACAGACCAGATTAGACAGACCAGAGTAGACAGACCAGAGTAGACAGACTAGACCAGACCAGACAGACCAGAGTAGACAGACCAGAGTAGACAGACCAGACCAGAGTAGACAGACCAGACTAGACAGACCAGAGTAGGCAGACCAGAGTAGGCAGACCAGAGTAGACAGACCAGAGTAGACAGACCAGACTGGACAGACCAGAGTAGACAGACCAGACTAGACATACCAGAGTAGGCAGACCAGAGTAGACAGACCAGACTAGACAGACCAGACTAGACAGACCAGACCAGAGTAGACAGACCAGACTAGACAGACCAGACTAGACAGACCAGAGTAGACAGACCAGAGTAGACAGACCAGAGTAGACAGACCAGACGAGACAGACCAGACCAGACAGACCAGAGTAGACAGACCAGAGTAGACAGACCAGAGTAGACAGACCAGAGTAGACAGACCAGAGTAGACAGTCCAGACCAGACCAGACCAGATTAGACAGACCAGAGTAGACAGACCAGACCAGACAGACCAGAGTAGACAGACCAGACTAGACAGACCAGAGTAGACAGACCAGATTAGACAGACCAGAGTAGACAGACCAGAGTAGACAGACCAGACCAGAGTAGACAGACCAGACCAGAGTAGACAGACCAGAGTAGACAGACCAGACCAGAGTAGACAGACCAGAGTAGACAGACCAGAGTAGACAGACCAGACCAGAGTAGACAGACCAGACCAGAGTAGACAGACCAGAGTAGACAGACCAGATCAGAGTAGACAGACCAGATCAGAGTAGACAGACCAGACCAGAGTAGACAGACCAGAGTAGACAGACCAGATCAGAGTAGACAGACCAGACCAGAGTAGACAGACCAGATCAGAGTAGACAGACCAGATCAGAGTAGACAGACCAGACCAGAGTAGACAGACCAGAGTAGACAGACCAGACCAGAGTAGACAGACAAGACCAGAGTAGACAGACCAGACTAGACAGACCAGAGTAGACAGACCAGAGTAGACAGACCAGACCAGAGTAGACCAGACCAGATCAGAGTAGACAGACCAGAGTAGACAGACCAGACCAGACCAGACAGACCAGAGTAGACAGACCAGACTAGACAGACCAGAGTAGGCAGACCAGACTAGACATACCAGAGTAGACAGACCAGAGTAGACAGACCAGAGTAGACAGACCAGATCAGAGTAGACAGACCAGAGTAGACAGACCAGACCAGACCAGACAGACCAGAGTAGACAGACCAGACTAGACAGACCAGAGTAGGCAGACCAGACTAGACATACCAGAGTAGACAGACCAGAGTAGACAGACCAGAGTAGACAGACCAGAGTAGACAGACCAGAGTAGACAGACCAGACAGACCAGAGTAGACAGACCAGACCAGACCAGACCAGAGTAGACAGACCAGAGTAGACAGACCAGACCAGAGTAGACAGACCAGAGTAGACAGACCAGAGTAGACAGACCAGAGTAGGCAGACCAGACTAGACAGACAAGAGTAGACAGACCAGAGTAGACAGACCAGAGTAGACAGACCAGAGTAGACATACCAGACCAGAGTAGACAGACCAGAGTAGACAGACCAGAGTAGACAGACCAGAGTAGACAGACCAGACCAGAGTAGACAGACCAGAGTAGACAGACCAGAGTAGGCAGACCAGACTAGGCAGACCAGAGTAGACAGACCAGAGTAGACAGACCAGAGTAGACAGACCAGACCAGAGTAGACAGACCAGAGTAGACAGACCAGAGTAGACAGACCAGACCAGAGTAGACAGACCAGACCAGAGTAGACAGAGCAGACCAGACAGACCAGAGTAGACAGACCAGACTAGACAGACCAGATTAGACAGACCAGAGTAGACAGACCAGAGTAGACAGACCAGACTAGACAGACCAGACTAGACAGACCAGAGTAGACAGACCAGAGTAGACAGACCAGAGTAGACAGACCAGACCAGACAGACCAGACCAGACAGACCAGAGTAGACAGACCAGAGTAGACAGACCAGAGTAGACAGACCAGAGTAGACAGTCCAGACCAGACCAGACCAGATTAGACAGACCAGAGTAGACAGACCAGACCAGACAGACCAGAGTAGACAGACCAGACTAGACAGACCAGAGTAGACAGACCAGATTAGACAGACCAGAGTAGACAGACCAGAGTAGACAGACCAGACCAGAGTAGACAGACCAGACCAGAGTAGACAGACCAGAGTAGACAGACCAGACCAGAGTAGACAGACCAGACCAGAGTAGACAGACCAGAGTAGACAGACCAGATCAGAGTAGACAGACCAGATCAGAGTAGACAGACCAGACCAGAGTAGACAGACCAGAGTAGACAGACCAGATCAGAGTAGACAGACCAGACCAGAGTAGACAGACCAGATCAGAGTAGACAGACCAGATCAGAGTAGACAGACCAGACCAGAGTAGACAGACCAGAGTAGACAGACCAGACCAGAGTAGACAGACAAGACCAGACTAGACAGACCAGACTAGACAGACCAGAGTAGACAGACCAGAGTAGACAGACCAGACCAGAGTAGACCAGACCAGATCAGAGTAGACAGACCAGAGTAGACAGACCAGACCAGACCAGACAGACCAGAGTAGACAGACCAGACTAGACAGACCAGAGTAGGCAGTCCAGACTAGACATACCAGAGTAGACAGACCAGAGTAGACAGACCAGAGTAGACAGACCAGATCAGAGTAGACAGACCAGAGTAGACAGACCAGACCAGACCAGACAGACCAGAGTAGACAGACCAGACTAGACAGACCAGAGTAGGCAGACCAGACTAGACATACCAGAGTAGACAGACCAGAGTAGACAGACCAGAGTAGACAGACCAGAGTAGACAGACCAGAGTAGACAGACCAGACAGACCAGAGTAGACAGACCAGACCAGACCAGACCAGAGTAGACAGACCAGAGTAGACAGACCAGACCAGAGTAGACAGACCAGAGTAGACAGACCAGAGTAGACAGACCAGAGTAGGCAGACCAGACTAGACAGACCAGAGTAGACAGACCAGAGTAGACAGACCAGAGTAGACAGACCAGACAGACCAGAGTAGACAGACCAGACCAGACCAGACCAGAGTAGACAGACCAGAGTGGATGCAGACCAGACCAGAGTAGACAGACCAGAGTAGACAGACCAGAGTAGACAGACCAGAGTAGGCAGACCAGACTAGACAGACCAGAGTAGACAGACCAGAGTAGACAGACCAGAGTAGACAGACCAGACCAGAGTAGACAGACCAGAGTAGACAGACCAGAGTAGACAGACCAGAGTAGACAGACCAGAGTAGACAGACCAGACCAGAGTAGACAGACCAGAGTAGACAGACCAGAGTAGGCAGACCAGACTAGGCAGACCAGAGTAGACAGACCAGAGTAGACAGACCAGAATAGACAGACCAGAGTAGACAGACCAGACCAGAGTAGACAGACCAGAGTAGACAGACCAGAGTAGACAGACCAGACCAGAGTAGACAGACCAGAGTAGACAGACCAGAGTAGACAGACCAGACCAGACCAGACCAGACCAGACCAGACAGATCAGAGTAGACAGACCAGACTAGACAGACCAGACCAGACCAGACCAGACCAGACCAGACTAGACAGACCAGAGTAGACAGACCAGACCACACCAGACTGACCAGGCTCAGGGGAGGGAGTCACTCAGGGACCTGGAAGTTGAGAGGAGATGATCTGATGAATGATAGGCACTATAACATATAAACCCAGTATATTATCAGCTGACAGCATCTGGCAACAGATACAAAATACCATGTAACTGATACTAAGTACTATATAAATGAGCTGCTGCCACATAGACCAGGAGACGGTTGATAAAAACACTTACAGCTCTCTGTCTCTCTGTCTCTCCTTCTCTTCTCTTCTCTCTCTCTCTCTCTCTCTCTCTCTCTCTCTCCCTCTCCCTCTCCCTCCCTTCTCTCCTTCTCTCTCTCTCTCTCTCTCTCTCTCTCTGTCTCTCTCTCTCTCTCTCTCTCTGTCTCTCTCTCTCTCTCCCTCTCCCTTTCTGTCTCTCTCTCTCTCTCTCCCTCTCCCTCCCCCTTCTCTGTCTCTCTGTCTCTCTCTCCCTCCCCCTTCTCCCTTCTGTCTCTCTCTCTCCCTCCCCTTCTCCTGTCTCTCTGTCTCTCTTTCCCCTCTCCACTCCTCCTTCTCCCTCCCCTCTCTCCTTCCCTCTTTTTCCCCCTCTCCCTCCCTTTCTCTCCTCCCCTCTCTCTCCCCCTCCTCTCTCCCTCTCCTCTCTCTCCTCCCCTCTCTCTCTCTCTCTCCCTCCCCTCTCTCCCTCCCCCCTCTCCCTCTTCTTCTCCCCCTCTCTCTCTCTCCTCCCTCCCTCTCTCCTCCCTCCCCCTCTTCTCTCCCTCTCTTCTCCCTCTCTCTTCTCTCTCTCCCTTTCTCTCTCTCCCCCCTCTCTCTCTCTCTCTCTCTATCTATCTCTCTCTCTCCCCCTTCCCCCCCTCTCTCTCTCCCCTTCTCTTTGTCTCTCTCTCTCTCTGCCCCTCTCCCCTCTCTCTCTCTCCCCCACTCTCTCTCTCCCTCCCCCCTCTCTCTCCCTCCCCCTCCCCCCTCTCTCTCTCTCTTTCTTCCCCCTCTCTCCTCGCTCCTCTCTCCCGCCCTCCCCTTCTCTCTCTCTCTCTCCCCCCTCTCTCTCGCTCCCTCTCTCTCCCTCCCTCCCCTTCTCTCTCTCTCCTAGCAGATTGTTCCTAAAGTAATATTGGAAGTCATACTGCTTATGTTCACACATTTCTAGTCAGGAGGAGTCAGAGCAGAGATGTGGCATGTTTCTTCAGTCTGCTACCAATGGAAGGTTGGCTAATATGGAAGGTTGACTGATATGGAAGGTTGACTAATATGGAAGGTTGACTAACATGGAAGGTTGACTAACATGGAAGGTTGACTGATATGGAAGATTGACTGATATGGAAGGTTGACTGATATGGAAGGTTGACTAATATGGAAGGTTGACTGATATGGAAGGTTGACTGATATGGAAGGTTGGCTAAATGTGGAAGGTTGGCTAAATGTGGAAGGTTGACTGATAGGGAAGGTTGACTAAATGTGGAAGGTTGACTGATTTGGAAGGTTGGCTAATATGGAAGGTTGGCTAATATGGAAAGTTGACTGATGTGTGGTGGTGGGTGTGGTGGTGGGTGGATGTGGTAGTGGGTGTGGTGGTGGTGGTGGGGGATGGTGGTGGGTGGGGATGTGGTAGTGGGGTGGGGATGTGGTGGTGGGTGGGGATGTGGTGGTGGGTGAGGTGGTGGTGGTGGTGGGGATGTGTTGGTGGTGGGTGTGGTGGTGGGGTGGTGGTGGTGGATGTGGTAGGGTGGGGATGTGGTGGTGGGTGGGGATGTGGTGGTGGGTGTGGTGGTGGTGGGTGGGGATGTGGTGGTGGGTGAGGTGGGGGGGATGTGGTAGTGGGGTGTGGTGGTGGGATGTGGTGGTGGTGGGTGGGGATGTGGTAGTGGGTGTGGTGGTGGGTGGGGATGTGGGTGGTGGGTGGGTGTGGTGGTGGGATGGTGGTGGGTGGGATGTGGTGGTGGTTGGGATGGTGGTGGGTGTGGTGGTGGGTGGGGATGTGGTGGTGGGTGTGTGATGGTGGTGGGTTTGTGGTGGGTGGAGGTGGTGGTGGGTGGGGATGTGGTAGTGGGTGTGGTGGTGGGTGGAGATGTGGTGGTGGTGGGGATGTGGTGGTGGGGGGTGTGGTAGGGGATGTGGTGGTGGGTGTGGTGGTGGGTGGGTGTGGTGGTGGGTGGGGATGTGGTGGTGGGTGTGGTGGTGGGTGGGATGGTGGTAGTGGGGATGGGTGGTGGGTGGGGTGTGGTGGGTGTGGTGGTGGGTGGGGATGTGGTGGTGGGTGTGGTGGTGGGTGGGATGTGGTAGTGGGTGGGTGTGGTGGTGGGTGGTGATGGGTGGGTGGGTGGGGATGGTGGTGGGTGGGTGTGGTGGTGGGGTGGTGGTGGGTGGGGATGTGGTGGTGGGTGTGGGGATGGGTGGTGGTGGTGGGTGTGGTGGTGGGTGGGGATGTGGTGGTGGTGGGTGGTGGGTGGGGATGTGGTGGTGGGTGGGGATGTGGTGGTGGGTGTGGTGGTGGGTGGGGATGGTGGGTGGGGGATGTGGTGGTGGGGTGGGGATGTGGTGGTGGGTGTGGTGGGGGGGTGGGTGGTGGTATGTGTGGTGGTGGATGTGGTGGTGGGTGGGGATGTGGTGGTGGGGGGTGGGTGGTGGTGGTGGGATGTGGTGGTGGTGGGATGTGGTGGTGGGTGGGGATGTGGTGGTGGGTGGGATGGGTGGTGGGTGTGGTGGTGGGTGGGGGTGGGTGGGGTGTGGTGGGGGTGGGTGGGTGTGGTGGTGGGGATGGGGTGGTGGTGGGATGTGGTGGTGGGTGGGGATGTGGTGGTGGGGTGGGGATGTGGTGGTGGGTGTGGTGGATGGGTGGGGATGTGGTGGTGGGTGGGGATGTGGTGGTGGGTGGGGATGTGGTGGTGGGTGGGGATGGTGGGGGATGTGGTGGTGGGTGGGGATGTGGTGGTGGGTGGGGATGTGGGTGGGGATGTGGTGGTGGGTGTGGATGTGGTGGTGGGTGTGGATGGTGGTGGTGGGTGGGGATGTGGTGTTGGGTGGGGATGTGGTGGTGGTGGGTGGGGATGTGGTGGGTGTGTGATGTGGTGGGTGTGATGTGGTGGTGGGTGTGATGTGGTGGTGGGTGTGATGTGGTGAGTGGGGTGTGATCTGGTGGGTGGGGCTGTGACCTGGTGGGTGGGGCTGTGATCTGGTGGGTGGGGCTGTGATCTGGTGGGTGGGGCTGTGATCTGGTGGGTGGGCTGTGATCTGGTGGATCACACACACTGCAACACTGTATTCCAACCTCTCACAGATCAGAGAAGGAGAATGGAAAGCCATTATTTGGAACAAGAGGGCTCTTTATTTAGAGAAGCACAGACCAGAAACAGCTTGACATCAGGAAACAATTACCGTGCTTTCCATGCAGACTGGGTTTAAACCCCACCCCATCCTACCTCTAGCAAAGTCTGTCCTCTCTCCCCACCTCCTCCTTTCTGTACTTCTCTCCCTGTCCTACCTCTCCCTCTCCCTGTCCCACCTCTCTCCCTCTCCCTGTCCTACTCTCTCCCTCTCCTGTCCCACCTCTCTCCTCTCCCTGTCCCACCTCTCTCCCTCTCCCTGTCCCACCTCTCTCCCTCTTCCCTGTCCCACCTCTCTCCCTCTCCCTGTCCCACCTCTCTCCCTCTCCCCACTTCACCCTCTCCCTCTCCCCACTTCACCTCTCTCCCATCTCTTCCTTACTTCACCTCTCTCCCATCTCTCCCTTCACCTCTCTCCCTCTCCCCACTTCACCTCTCTCCCTCCACCTCTCTCCCTCCCTCCCTCCACCTCCCTCCACCTCTCTCCCTCCCCCCACTTCACCTCTCCCATCTCTCCCACCACCCTCTCCCTCCCCCACTTCACCTCTCTCCCATCTCTCCCACCACCTCTCTCTCCCCCACTTCACCTCTCTCCCTTTCCCCCAAACTCTCTCCTTCTCCCCACCACCCCCAGCCAACCCAGGAAGAGGGAGAATACCCCACCTCTCTCCCTCTCCCCATCATCCCCCAGCCACCCCAGGAAGAGGGAGAATACCCCCAATGCATTGAGCAGCAGTAATAGGAGAGGTATTCAGAAGACTGACTTCCCAGAACCACATCCAGAGGTCGAACTGGTCTCCAGTCTGGAACACCAGCTAAAGCCCCAACTCCATACAGCCACAACTCCAACCAGCCCCAACTCCATACAGCCACAACTCCAAC
The DNA here is from genome assembly GCF_034236695.1 of Oncorhynchus nerka. NCBI lineage: Eukaryota > Metazoa > Chordata > Actinopteri > Salmoniformes > Salmonidae > Oncorhynchus > Oncorhynchus nerka. The sequence continues at coordinate 10,263 of NW_027037367.1, forward strand.
CAGCCCCAACTCCAACCAGCCCCAACTCCATACAGCCACAACTCCAACCAGCCCCAACTCCAACCTGCCCATCTCCATACAGCCCCAACTCCATACAGCCCCAACTCCATACAGCCACAACTCCAACCAGCCCCAACTCCATACAGCCCCAACTCCATACAGCCACAACTCCAACCAGCCCCAACTCCAACCAGCCCCAACTCCAACCAGCCCCAACTCCAACCAGCCCCAACTCCATACAGACCCAACTCCAACCAGCCCCAACTCCATACAGCCCCAACTCCAACCAGCCCCAACCCCATACAGCCCCAACTCCAACCAGCCCCAACCCCATACAGCCCCAACTCCAACCAGCCCCAACTCCATACAGCCCCAACTCCAACCAGCCCCAACCCAACCAGCCCCAACCCATACAGCCACAACCCATACAGCCACAACTCCAACCAGCCCCAACTCCATACAGCCCCAACTCCAACCAGCCCCAACTCCAACCAGCCCCAACTCCATACAGCCCCAACTCCATACAGACCCAACTCCAACCAGCCCCAACTCCAACAGACCCAACTCCAACCAGCCCCAACTCCAACCAGCCCCAACTCCAACCAGCCCCAACTCCAACTAGCCCCAACTCCAACTAGCCACAACTCCAACCAGCCCCAACTCCATACAGCCCCAACTCCAACCAGCCCCAACTCCATACAGACCCAACTCCAACCAGCCCCAACTCCAACCAGCCCCAACTCCAACCAGCCCCAACTCCATACAGCCCCAACTCCATACAGACCCAACTCCACACACACAGCCCCAACTCCAACCAGCCCCAACTCCATACAGCCCCAACTCCAACAAGCCCCAACTCCTTACAGCCCCAACTCCAACCAGCCCCAACTCCATACAGCCCCAACTCCATACAGCCCCAACTCAATACAGCCCCAACTCCATACATACAGCCCTAACTCCAACCAGCCCCAACTCCATACAGCCCCAACTCCATACAGCCCCAACCTCCATACAGCCCCAACTCCATACAGCCACAACTCCATACAGCCACAACTCCAACCAGCCCCAACTCCAACCAGCCCTAACCCAACCAGCCCCAACTCCAACCAGCCCCAACCCCATACAGCCTCAACTCCAACCAGCCCCAACTCCCATACAGCCCCAACTCCATACAGCCACAACCCCATACAGCCCCAACTCCAACCAGCCCCAACTCCAACCAGCCCCAACTCCATACGGCCCCAACTCCATACAGCCCCAACTCCAACCAGCCCCAACTCCATACAGCCCCAACTCCATACAGCCACAACTCCAACCAGCCCAAACTCCATACAGCCCCAACTCCAACCAGCCCCAACTCCAACCAGCCCCAACTCCATACAGACCCAACTCCAACCAGCCCCAACTCCAACCAGCCCCAACTCCAACCAGCCACAACTCCATACAGCCACAACCCAACCAGCCCCAACTCCATATAGACCCAACTCCAACCAGCCCCAACTCCATACATACAGCCCCAACCCACACAGCCCCAACTCCAGACAGCCCCAACTCCACACAGCCCCAACTCCATACAGCTACAGCTACAACAGTCCCACACACACAGTCCCAACTCCATACAAACATCCCCAACTCCATACATACAGCCCCAACTCCACACATACAGCCCCAACTCCACACAGCCCCAACTCCACACAGCCCCAACTCCACACAGCCCCAACTCCACACAGCCCCAACTCCATACAGCCCCAACTCCAACCAGCCCCTACTCCCAACCAGCCCCAACTCCATACAGCCCCAACTCCAACCAGCCCCAACTCCATACAGCCCCAATCCAACCAGTCCACACACAACTCCATACAGTCCATACAGCAACTCCATGACTGACACCTCCATACAGTTACGCACTGTATGACTGAATAAATTCTAAATATGAGCCTCAACTCCAACATGGAAAAGAGAGTGGTAAAGTAAATTTGAACTTCATTTCAACTCCTTGTCCCCCTAGTTTCACCCAGTGAGTACGTCTTGTGGACTTCAAACTGCTGACACACTACACTCTCTGACTCCAAACGGACCCTCCTGGCTCATGTCTGACATAATACGATTATGCTCTCAGACATTATCACACACACACACACACACACGCGCGCGCTCGCAGACACACACACACACACACACACACACACACACACAACACAACACACGCACACTCGCAGACACACACACACACACACACACACACACACACACACACACACACACACACACACACACACACAACACAACACACGCACACTCGCAGACACACACACACGCACACACACACACACACACACACACACACACACACACACACACACACGCGCATGCAGACATATGCCCTGATTTTAAAAGCAGGCCTGCCTCAAAAGATGACTTTATGGGCTCTTTAACTGTGCCTCTTACCAGACATATTCTGCTTTACAAATAGCGACTAGTTGTAAATCAGCCCAACATTGTTAGGCCAAGAAGAGCGACGTCCTCCAAGTGTGGTGGCAGCTTTTTCCACTGAGTTAATGGTTTTCAGGAAGTCAATGAGTGAAAGTGATTGTAGGAAACTATGTCGTTCCTGGAACAGAAACTTTTCAGGAAATGTAATAAATGTCCATGATTTTAGGGAACTAGGCAGAGATGAAACAAACTATGAACTAGGGTAATCCGGTCAGAAACAGTGATCTAGGGAACCTGATGAGGTAGTCTAGCCACAACATCGGCAAGACACATTTAATGTTCTGTCATTCTTGACTAGGGCAGATAGGGATCTGGTCAGAAACAGTGATCTATATAGAGAACTAGGGCAGATAGGGATCTGGTCAGAAACAGTGATCTATATAGGGAACTAGGGCTGAGGGATCTGGTCAGAAACAGTGATCTATATAGAGAACTAGGGCAGAGAGGGATCTGGTCAGAAACAGTGATCTATATAGAGAACTAGGGCTGATAGGGATCTGGTCAGAAACAGTGATCTATATAGGGAACTAGGGCAGAGGGATCTGGTCAGAAACAGTGATATATATAGGGAACTAGGGCAGAGAGGGATCTGGTCAGAAACAGTGATCTATATAGAGAACTAGGGCAGAGGGATCTGGTCAGAAACAGTGAGCTATATTGGGAACTAGGGCAGAGGGATCTGGTCAGAAACAGTGATATATATAGAGAACTAGGGCAGAGGGATCTGGTCAGAAACAGTGATCTATATAGGGAACTAGGGCAGAGGGATCTGGTCAGAAACAGTGATCTATATAGGGAACTAGGGCAGAGGGATCTGGTCAGAAACAGTGATCTATATTGGAAACTAGGGCAGAGGGATCTGGTCAGAAACAGTGATCTATATAGGGAACTAGGGCAGACAGGGATCTGGTCAGAAACAGTGATCTATATAGGGAACTAGGGCAGAGGGATCTGGTCAGAAACAGTGATCTATATAGGGAACTAGGGCAGAGAGGGATCTGGTCAGAAACAGTGATCTATATAGGGAACTAGGGCAGAGAGGGATCTGGTCAGAAACAGTGATCTATATAGAGAACTAGGGCAGAGGGATCTGGTCAGAAACAGTGATCTATCAGGAGAACTAGGGCAGATAGGGATCTGGTCAGAAACAGTGATCTATATAGAGAACTAGGGCTGATAGGGATCTGGTCAGAAACAGTGATCTATATAGGGAACTCAGAAACAGGATATATATAGAGAACTAGGGCAGAGAGGGATCTGGTCAGAAACAGTGACAGACAGATAGGGATCTGGTCAGAAACAGTGATCTATATAGAGAACTAGGGCAGAGAGAGGGATCTGGTCAGAAACAGTGATCTATATAGGGAACTAGGGACAGAGGGATCTGGTCAGAAACAGTGATCTATATAGAGAACTAGGGCAGAGGGATCTGGTCAGAAACAGTGATCTATATAGGAACTAGGGCAGATAGGGATCTGGTCAGAAACAGTGATCTATATAGAGAACTAGGGCAGAGGGATCTGGTCAGAAACAGTGATCTATATAGGGGAACTAGGGCAGGGATCTGGTCAGAAACAGTGAATATAGGGAACTAGGGCAGAGAGGGATCTGGTCAGAAACAGTGATCTATATAGGGAACTAGGGCAGAGGGATCTGGTCAGAAACAGTGATCTATAGAGAACTAGGGCAGGAATCTAGAAACAGGATCTATAGGGAACTAGGGCAGAGGGATCTGGTCAGAAACAGTGATCTATATAGGGAACTAGGGCAGAGGGATCTGGTCAGAAACAGTGATCTATATAGGGAACTAGGGCAGAGAGGGATCTGGTCAGAAACAGTGATCTATATAGGGAACTAGGGCAGAGAGGGATCTGGTCAGAAACAGTGATCTATATAGGGAACTAGGGCAGAGGGATCTGGTCAGAAACAGTGATCTATATAGGGAACTAGGGCAGAGGGATCTGGTCAGAAACAGTGATCTATAGGGAACTAGGGCAGAGGGATCTGGTCAGAAACAGTGATCAGGGAACTAGGGACAGGGATCTGGTCAGAAACTGATATAGAGAACTAGGGCAGAGGGATCTGGTCAGAAACAGTGATCTATATAGGGAACTAGGGCTGATAGGGATCTGGTCAGAAACAGTGATCTATATAGGGAACTAGGGCAGAGAGGGATCTGGTCAGAAACAGTGATCTAGGGAACTAGGGACAGGGATCTGGTCAGAAACAGTGATATATATAGGAACTAGGGCAGAGAGGGATCTGGTCAGAAACAGTGATCTATATAGGGAACTAGGGCAGATAGGGATCTGGTCAGAAACAGTGATCTATATAGGGAACTAGGGCAGAGAGGGATCTGGTCAGAAACAGTGATCTATATAGGGAACTAGGGCAGAGGGATCTGGTCAGAAACAGTGATATATATAGAGAACTAGGGCAGAGAGGGATCTGGTCAGAATCTGGTCAGAAACAGTGATCTATAGGGAACTAGGGCAGAGGATCTGGTCAGAAACAGTGATCTATATAGGGAACTAGGGCAGAGAGGGATCTGGTCAGAAACAGTGATCTATATAGGGAACTAGGGCAGAGAGGGATCTGGTCAGAAACAGTGATCTATATAGGGAACTAGGGCAGAGGGATCTGGTCAGAAACAGTGATCTATATAGGGAACTAGGGCAGAGGGATCTGGTCAGAAACAGTGATCTATATAGGGAACTAGGGCAGAGAGGATCTGGTCAGAAACAGTGACTAGGGAACTAGGGAGGGATCTGGTCAGAAACAGTGATCTATATAGAGAACTAGGGCAGAGAGGGATCTGGTCAGGATCTATCAGGGAACTAGAACTAGGCAGAGAGGATCTGGTCAGAAACAGTGATCTATATAGGGAACTAGGGGCAGGGATCTGGTCAGAAACAGTGATATATATAGAGAACTAGGGCAGAGGGATCTGGTCAGAAACAGTGATCTATATAGGGAACTAGGGCAGAGGGATCTCAGAAACAGTGGGAACTAGGGCAGAGGGATCTGGTCAGAAACAGTGATCTATATAGGGAACTAGGGCAGAGAGGGATCTGGTCAGAAACAGTGATCTATATAGGGAACTAGGGCAGAGAGGGATCTGGTCAGAAACAGTGATCTATATAGAGAACTAGGGCAGAGGGATCTGGTCAGAAACAGTGATCTATCAGGAGAACTAGGGCAGATAGGGATCTGGTCAGACACAGTGATCTATATAGGGAACTAGGGCACAGGGATCTGGTCAGAAACAGTGATCTATATAGGGAACTAGGGCAGAGAGGGATCTGGTCAGAAACAGTGATCTATATAGAGAACTAGGGCAGAGGGATCTGGTCAGAAACAGTGATCTATATAGGGAACTAGGGCAGAGGGATCTGGTCAGAAACAGTGATCTATATAGGGAACTAGGGCAGATAGGGATCTGGTCAGAAACAGTGATCTATATAGAGAACTAGGGCAGAGGGATCTGGTCAGAAACAGTGATCTATATAGGGAACTAGGGCTGATAGGGATCTGGTCAGAAACAGTGATCTATATAGGGAACTAGGGCAGAGAGGGATCTGGTCAGAAACAGTGATCTATATAGGGAACTAGGGCAGAGGGATCTGGTCAGAAACAGTGATCTATATAGGGAACTAGGGCAGAGGGATCTGGTCAGAAACAGTGATCTATATAGGGAACTAGGGCAGATAGGGGTCTGGTCAGAAACAGTGATCTATATAGAGAACTAGGGCAGATAGGGATCTGGTCAGAAACAGTGATCTATATAGAGAACTAGGGCACAGAGGGATCTGGTCAGAAACAGTGATTTATATAGGGAACTAGGGGACAGGGATCTGGTCAGAAACAGTGATCTATATAGGGAACTAGGGCACAGGGATCTGGTCAGAAACAGTGATCTATATAGGGAACTAGGGCAGAGGGATCTGGTCAGAAACACTGATCTATATAGGGAACTAGGGCAGATAGGGATCTGGTCAGAAACACTGATCTATATAGGGAACTAGGGCAGAGGGATCTGGTCAGAAACAGTGATCTATATAGGGAACTAGGGCAGAGGGATCTGGTCAGAAACAGTGATCTATATAGGGAACTAGGGCAGATAGGGGTCTGGTCAGAAACAGTGATCTATATAGAGAACTAGGGCAGAGAGGGATCTGGTCAGAAACAGTGATCTATATAGAGAACTAGGGCAGAGGGATCTGGTCAGAAACAGTGATCTATATAGAGAACTAGGGCTGATAGGGATCTGGTCAGAAACAGTGATCTATATAGGGAACTAGGGGACAGGGATCTGGTCAGAAACAGTGATATATATAGAGAACTAGGGCAGAGAGGGATCTGGTCAGAAACAGTGATCTATATAGGGAACTAGGGCAGATAGGGATCTGGTCAGAAACAGTGATCTATATAGAGAACTAGGGCAGAGAGGGATCTGGTCAGAAACAGTGATCTATATAGGGAACTAGGGCAGATAGGGATCTGGTCAGAAACAGTGATCTATATAGGGAACTAGGGCAGAGGGATCTGGTCAGAAACAGTGATCTATATAGGGAACTAGGGCAGAGGGATCTGGTCAGAAACAGTGATCTATATAGGGAACTAGGGCAGAGGGATCTGGTCAGAAACAGTGATCTATATAGAGAACTAGGGCAGAGAGGATCTGGTCAGAAACAGATCTATATAGAGAACTAGGGCTGATAGGATCTGGTCAGAAACAGTGATCTATATAGGGGAACTAGGGCAGAGGGATCTGGTCAGAAACAGTGATCTATACAGGAAAAAGTGTGCCATTTTGGCCTAGCCCAAGTAACCACTCCATGTAACCCAAGTCAGGGCCTCACCCAGAGTGGTGTCTGTGGTGTCTGTGGTGTCTGTGGTGTCTGAAAGTGTCTGTAGTGTCTGTGGTGTCTGAGGTGTCTGAGGTGTCTGAGGTGTCTGTGGTGTCTGTGGTGTCTGTTGTGTTGGCGGTGTCTGTTGTGTCTGTGGTGTCTGTTGTTGTGTGGCGGTGTCTGTGGTGTCTGTGGTGTCCTGCAGTGTCTGTGGTGTCTGTGGTGTATGTAGTGTCTGTTGTGTCTGTAGTGTCCAGTGTCTGAGGTGTCCGAGGTGTCTGTGGTGTCTGTAGTGTCTGTGGTGTCTGTGGTGTCTGTTGTGTTGGCAGTGTCTGTGGTGTCTGTAGTGTCTGTAGTGTCTGTGGTGTCTGTGGTGTCTGTTGTGTTGGGGTGTCTGTGGTGTCTGAGGTGTCTGTGGTGTCTGAGGTGTCCAGTGTCTGTAGTGTCTTGTAGTGTCTGTGGTGTCTGTGGTGTCTGTAGTGTCTGTAGTGTCTGTGGTGTCTGTAGTGTCTGAGGTGTCTGTAGTGTCCTGTGGTGTCTGTAGTGTCCTGAGGTGTCTGAGGTGTCTGTAGTGTCTGAGGTGTCTGTGGTGTCCAGTGTCTGGTGGTGTCTGTGGTGTCTGTAGTGTCTGTGGTGTCTGAGGTGTCTGTAGTGTCTGTGGTGTCCGTGGTGTCTGGTTGTGTTGGCGGTGTCTGTTGTGTCTGTGGTGTCTGTGGTGTCTGTAGTGTCTGTAGTGTCTGTGGTGTCTGTGGTGTCTGTAGTGTCTGTGGTGTCTGTGGTGTCTGTAGTGTATGTGGTGTCTGTGGTGTCTGAGGTGTCTGTAGTGTCTGAGGTGTCTGTAGTGTCTGTGGTGTCTGAGGTGTCTGAGGTGTCTGTGGTGTCTGTAGTGTCTGTAGTGTCTGTAGTGTCTGAGGTGTCTGTGGTGTCTGTAGTGTCTGTAGTGTCTGTGGTGTCTGTGGTGTCTGTAGTGTCTGTGGTGTCTGTGGTGTCTGAGGTGTCTGTGGTGTCTGAGGTGTCTGTGGTGTCTGAGGGCTTCTCTTCTCCTCTCCTCCTCCTCTCCTCTCCTCTCCTCTCCTCTCCCTCTCCCTCTCCTCTCCTCTCCTCTCCTCTCCTCCTCCTCTCCCTCCCCCTCCTCTCCTCCTCCTCTCCTCTCCTCTCTCCTCTCCACCAGAGTTAGTGTACTACTGCCCTTCACTTTGAGGCAACATGTTATACAGTACAACAACAGTACGCACCATGTAGTATAGATACACCATGTAGTATAGAGTACACTATGTATTATAGAGTACCATGTATTATAGAGTACACCATGTATTATACAGTACACCATGTATTATAGAGTACACCATGTATTATATAGTAACAGCACTATGTAGTATATAGAGTACACCATGTATTATAGAGTACACCATGTATTATAGAGTAC
>NW_027037368.1:0-19039 GCF_034236695.1 Oncorhynchus nerka
TATTTGGACAGCTGTTACACTACTGGTACTGAGACCAGTCTCCTGGTCTTTATGTGGACAGCTGTTACACTACTGGTACTGAGACCAGTCTCCTGGTCTTTATTTGGACAGCTGTTACACTACTGGTACTGAGACCATTCTCCTGGTCTTTATGTGGACAGCTGTTACACTACTGGTGCTGAGACCAGTCTCCTGGTCTTTATTTGGACAGCTGTTACACTACTGGTACTGAGACCATTCTCCTGGTCTTTATGTGGACAGCTGTTACACTAAATCAAATCAAATCAAATTTATTTATATAGCCCTTCGTACATCAGCTGATATCTCAAAGTGCTGTACAGAAACCCAGCCTAAAACCCCAAACAGCAAACAATGCAGGTGTAAAAGCACGGTGGCTAGGAAAAACTCCCTAGAAAGGCCAAAACCTAGGAAGAAACCTAGAGAGGAACCAGGCTATGTGGGGTGGCCAGTCCTCTTCTGGCTGTGCCGGGTAGAGATTATAACAGAACATGACCAAGATGTTCAAATGTTCATAAATGACCAGCATGGTCGAATAATAATAAGGCAGAACAGTTGAAACTGGAGCAGCAGCACAGTCAGGTGGACTGGGGACAGCAAGGAGTCATCATGTCAGGTAGTCCTGGGGCACGGTCCTAGGGCTCAGGTCCTCCCGAGAGAGAGAAAGAAAGAGAGAATTAGAGAGAGCATATGTGGGGTGGCCAGTCCTCTTCTGGCTGTGCGGTGGAGATTATAACAGAACGTGGCCAAGATGTTCAAATGTTCATAAATGACCAGCATGGTTGAATAATAGTAAGGCAGAACAGTTGAAACTGGAGCAGCAGCATGGCCAGGTGGACTGGGGACTGCAAGGAGTCATCATGTCAGGTAGTCCTGGGACATGGTCCTAGGGCCCAGGCCAGTTGAAACTGGAGCAGCAGCATGGCCAGGTGGACTGGGGACAGCAAGGGAGTCATCATGTCAGGTAGTCCTGGGGCATGGTCCTAGGGGCTCAGGTCCTCCGAGAGAGAAAAGAAAGAGAGAAGGAGAGAATTAGAGAACGCACACTTAGATTCACACAGGACACCGAATAGGACAGGAGAAGTACTCCAGATATAACAAACTGACCCTAGCCCCCGACACATAAACTAATGCAGCATAAATACTGGAGGCTGAGACAGGAGGGGTCAGGAGACACTGTGGCCCCATCCGAGGACACCCCGGACAGGGCCAAACAGGAAGGATATAACCCCACCCACTTTGCCAAAGCACAGCCCCACACCACTAGAGGATACCTTCAACCACCAACTTACCATCCTGAGACAAGGCCAGTATAGCCCACAAAGATCTCCGCCACGGCACAACCCAAGGGGGGGGCGCCAACCCAGACAGGCCGACCACAACAGTGAATCAACCCACCCAGGTGACGCACCCCCCCACAGGGACGGCATGAGAGAGCCCCAGTAAGCCAGTGACTCAGCCCCCGTAACAGGGTAGAGGCAGAGAATCCAATTTTGAAAAACTCCCATATCTACTGGGTGAAATTCCACAGTGTGCCATCACAGCAGCAAGATTTGTGACCTGTTGCCACGAGAAAAGGGCAACCAGTGAAGAACAAACACCATTGTAAATACAACCCATATTTATGCTTATTTATTTGATCTTGTGTCCTTTAACTATTTGTACATTGTATATATATATATATATATATATATATATATATATATATATATATATAATATGACATTTGTAATGTCTTTACTGTTTTGAAACTTCTGTATGTGTAATGTTTACTGTTAATTTTTGTTGTTTTTCACCTTATATATTCACTTTGTATGTTGTCTACCTCACTTGCTTTGGCAATGTTAACACATGTTTCCCATGCCAATAAAGCCCTTGAATTGAAATTGAAGTGAAGTGAATTGAATCCCAGTGGAAAGAGGGGAATCGGCCAGGCAGAGACAGCAAGGGCGGTTCGTTGCTCCAGAGCCTTTCCGTTCACCTTCCCACTCCTGGGCCAGACTACACTCAATCATATGACCCACTGAAGAGATGAGTCTTCAGTAAAGACTTAAAGGTTGAGACCGAGTTTGCGTCTCTGACATGGGTAGGCAGACCGTTCCATAAAAATGGAGCTCTATAGGAGAAAGCCCTGCCTCCAGCTGTTTGCTTAGAAATTCTAGGGACAATTAGGAGGCCTGCGTCTTGTGACCGTAGCGTACGTGTAGGTATGTACGGCAGGACCAAATCAGAGAGATAGGTAGGAGCAAGCCCATGTAATGCTTTGTAGTGGTGCTGCTGGTGCTGGGACCATTCTCCTGGTCTTTATGTGGACAGCTGTTACACTACTGGTACTGAGACCATTCTCCTGGTCTTTATGTGGACAGCTGTTACACTACTGGTGCTGAGACCAGTCTCCTGGTCTGTGTGGACAGCTGTTACACTACTGGTGCTGAGACCAGTCTCCTGGTCTTTATTTGGACAGCTGTTACACTACTGGTGCTGAGACCATTCTCCTGGTCTTTATGTGGACAGCTGTTACACTACTGGTGCTGAGATCATTATCCTGGTCTTTTAGTGGACAGCTGTTACACTACTGGTGCTGAGACCAGTCTCCTGGTCTTTATTTGGACAGCTGTTACACTACTGGTACTGAGACCAGTCTCCTGGTCTTTATGTGGACAGCTGTTACACTACTGGTGCTGAGACCATTCTCCTGGTCTTTATGTGGACAGCTGTTACACTACTGGTACTGAGACCAGTCTCCTGGTCTTTATTTGGACAGCTGTTACACTACTGGTACTGAGACCATTCTCCTGGTCTTTATGTGGACAGCTGTTACACTACTGGAGCTGAGACCAGTCTCCTGGTCTTTATGTGGACAGCTGTTACACTACTGGTGCTGAGACCATTCTCCTGGTCTTTATGTGGACAGCTGTTACACTACTGGTACTGAGACCAGTCTCCTGGTCTTTATGTGGACAGCTGTTACACTACTGGTGCTGAGACCATTCTCCTGGTCTTTATGTGGACAGCTGTTACACTACTGGTACTGAGACCAGTCTCCTGGTCTTTGTGTGGACAGCTGTTACACTACTGGTGCTGAGACCAGTCTCCTGGTCTTTGTGTGGACAGCTGTTACACTACTGGTACTGAGACCAGTCTCCTGGTCTTTATGTGGACAGCTGTTACACATGCACACCAATATCCTGTTAATATTCGGGATACGCAAGTATTCTGTTTTTCATTTGACGATTATAACCGTCATACCCTGTTTATAACAACCGAATAAAGCTCAGTATCCCAGTTTTGAGAAACGCGAAAAAGATGCCTGGGGTTTGCTGATCTTAGACGGGATACTGTGGCATGTACTGGATACTGTGGCATGTACTGGATACTGTGGCATGTACTGGATACTGTGGCATGTACTGGATACTGTGGCATGTACTGGATACTGTGGCATGTACTGGATACTGTGGCATGTACTGGATACTGTGGCATGTACTGGATAATGTGGCATGTACTGGATACTGTGGCATGTACTGGATACTGTGGCATGTACTGGATACTGTGGCATGTACTGGATACTGTGGCATGTACTGATAATGGCATGTACTGGATACTGTGGCATGTACTGATAATGTGGCATGTACTGGATAATGTGGCATGTACTGGATAATGTGGCATGTACTGGATACTGTGGCATGTACTGGATACTGTGGCATGTAAACATTTTTTTTTCATGGTCTTCACATGCTGAGTTTCTCATACTATCACCCTTTCAGACTGAAACAGTAAGAGTAATAGTAACTGTAGTAACTGAAGTCTTTCAGAAATATCAGGAAACTTTCTATTTGTATTTTTTATTTTTTACATTTATTTAATCCCTTATTTTTGCCACTAAACAGTCTCCATATATACTTCCTTGAATTTTTTTCTACTGGTTCCCGGGGGACCTTTAGTAGAGTCTTGTGAGGCCTCTGGGTGTCAAGCCATTCAAATGCTAAAGACGATGTTGTGAGAAGACCAATTTTCAGGATCCTATATATCTCAGATTTCTACGTGGATGTTTTTATTATGCTAAGCAGATTTCACGGGGGCGCGACATCGACTCTATAGCAGCACCAACCTTGAGACGTGGTGGTGTCTAAGGAATCTACTGCCAACCTTTGTTGCACACACACACGCACACAAACACACATTCACACGCAAGCACGCACGTGCACTCTAACGCATGCACATGCAAACACCAAAACAAATCGCTTGAGTTTATAAAATAAATCCATATAGAAATATTTAGGAAATGTTCTGAGGTTCTTTATTTACTCCAGTGTGTGCATGTTAGGATAGTGTGGATCGATATGACTGGCTGGTCCTTGTGTCTCCAATGGATATAGTTATAATCAATAATACAGACTGATACTGGACAAACAACCCAACCCCCACCCACCTCTCTACACACCTATATCTCACTAACTCTCACTTTTTCTCTCCCCTTTGCTCAATTTGGGTCCCTCCTCTAAGCCTCTGTCTCTCCTCTCACCCCTCCTTTTTTTTCTCACCCTCTATTCCTTTAATCCATCTCTCTTCACCACTTCATCCACCTCCTCTGTCTCCCCCTACCTCTCCTAGTCTGTCTCCCCCTACCTCTCCTAGTCTGTCTCCCCCTACCTCTCCTAGTCTACCTCCCCCTACCTCTCCTAGTCTGTCTCCCCCTACCTCTCTAGTCTGTCTCCCCCTACCTCTCCTAGTCTGTCTCCCCCTACCTCTCCTAGTCTACCTCCCCCTACCTCTCCTAGTCTACCTCCCCCTACCTCTCCTAGTCTGTCTCCCTCTACCTCTCCTAGTCTGTCTCCCTCTTTCTTCTCATCCCCCCTTCTCTCTCTCTCTCTCGTTGTCTGTCCGTCTGACTGTCGGACTGTCGGTCTGTCTGCAGCCATTGCAATCTGCTGAAGTGCTAATTCAATGACTGTTTGTTTTTGATAGTGGGCAAAGCAGCGTGGGTAATTTACCTGGTGGGCTGTTTATTCCCAGATCACATTACAGAAGAGCAGCAGAGGAATGAAGGAGGAGGAGAGGAGGAGGGGAAGAGGAGAGGAGGAGGAGAGGAGGAGAGGAGGAAGTGGTTGTTGTTCTATCAACAAGGTAATCCAGCCCCTGTCCCTGGAGAACCCATGATCCTTCACTCTCCCCCGACGGGAAAAGCAGGGCCACGGGGCGTAATGCAATCAGGTGTTGTGGCGGCAAATGAACACAAACAACAAGCAACAGACAGACACAATACTGCCACTAGCTACGTAAATGACTGTTGCTAAATCAGCCTCATTTGACATTTTGGACTGTGTAGTGCTGGACTGCCCACATCAGAAGAGATGTATGGGGTTTGTGTGTGTTTTGCACACGTGTGTGTGTGTGTGCGTGCGTGCGTGCGTGCGTGCGTGCGTGCGTGCGTGCGTGTGTGTGTGTGTGTGCGTGTGTGTGTGTGTGTGCGTGTGAGTTAGTCAGATAGATTTAGTTACCCTGTCTGTCCTACTTTCTTGCTTCCCTTTTATCCCAACCCCCAAAAAGACAAAAGGATAAGAGAAATCTCTCTCTGCTATTCCTCTCCCTGTATGGAACGAGGGAACGATGGGGGTGCGTGAGAGAAGAGTGTCAGACTAATTGACTCCTGATGTGGCTGCTGATTGCTTTCTCTCCGTAACTTACAAAAATTGGGGTGTAAATTACAAACGCCTGGCGTCCTTCAATCACATCAGCCAATCACATTAGTGCCTGAGCGTTCCGGAACTCTCTGTCAGTGACAAAAGATAGACATGCCTTCTATGATCTCTCCGTCTCCTACTTTCCATCTCTCTCTCTCTCTCTCTCTCTCTCTCTCTCTCTCTCTCCCCTTCTCTCTCTCCCCTTCTCTCTCTCTCTCTCCCCTTGTCTCTCTCTCTCTCCCCTTGTCTCTCTCTCCCTGACCAGTGATAGCCAGTTGTCACAGAGAGAAGAGGAGGGAAGGGGAGTGAAGAGAGGAGAAGAGAGGAGAAGAGAGTAGAGGAGGGGAGGGGGTAAAAACAGGGGAAAGGAGAGAAGTTGATGGCAGCAGTGATCGTTATATTTAGACATAATTACGGTTCATTGCAATCTATCAGTGCAGTGGGTGGAGAGGGGAAGGGGGCAGAGGGAAAGGGGAGAGAGTCTCTGGCCTTGGGTTTTTCATATTGTCATTGCCTCACCCTCCATCTCCTCTCTAGATTTCCCAATTAGGTGAATATGATTACACGCATTAGAGTGATTATAACTGTGATTTCAGGAGAAGGGACAGAACAACAAGATAGAAAGAGAATCATTAGTGAAAGGTACTGTTGGTCTTTGTAATTAGTCTCAAGAAAAAGATAAACAAGTTGACATGTTCATATGAATGATACAATAGTAATGTGACTGAAAGAGATAATGTGCTTTCTCCTGTCTGTGTAACACAAAGGAAATATTCAATTTCACTGTTAGATGTCTATGGGGTTGAGATCTGTAAAACAGTCAAACACCAGTGTGGAGAAGTTAGGTGAGATAACAGTAGATTAACACAGTTTTTCTGACATGTGAGCTCGTGCAGGGAGTTAAAGGAAGGGGATTGGCTCAGCAGCTTCCTGGTCTGTGTACTTTCAGGAACGTAAGAGGATACAGTTAGAGGATGTTAGGATGGGAGGGGGAACCTGGATACACACACACACACACACACACACACACACACACACACACACACACACACACACACACACACACACACACAAACACACACACACACACAAACGCACACACACGCACACACACACACAAACGCACACACACACACACACACACACAAATACACACACACACACACAAACACACAAACACACACACACACACAAACACACACACACACACACAAACACACACACAAACGCACACACACACACACACACACACACACAAACACACACACACACACAAACGCACAAACACACACACACACACACACACACACACACACACACACACACACACACACACACACACACACACACACAAACACACACACACACAAACGCACAAACACACACACACACACACACACACACACACACACACACACACACACACACACACACACACACACACACACACATCATGTCTGATAGTGGTGTCCTGGGGTACAGTTGACGATAAGGATGTTGGTTGGCAACAGGTTGTCTCAGATAACCTCTTGTTGCCCCAGCTCCACCTGTGGGCCTGCAGTGGACAGGAATAAACCATGATAGGTTTATAAACCATAAGCAGTAATGAAAGTTCTGCAGGAAATGTAGGTTTCCTGATGGGAAGTTCAGATTCTGTTTCCATGGTTGCTTAAAATAATAATTGATGAATTACATATTTAAATTATGTAGAAATTAATTGTTCATGCCCTTGTCCCTCTATCACCGTAGATATGAGTGAGAAGGATGTGTCATGTCGCCGTTGTCATGGGTGATTCATTACCTGCACTAAATGACCATGGTATCAGTATTGGTGTGATGTCATCATAGTGATGTCATCAGAGCGTGTCAGTGGGTGAAACACATCTAAAAGTGTTTGTTATTAACATTATGAGTGTCCTAGGAAACATGAAATATTACATCCTCTCGTGCTCGCCATTGGTCTGCTTTATGACTCAACTCTCGCCCAATATCCCTGAGTGCTATCTTAATGTTTGGTATTACTGCACTCTTGAAGCTAGAAACATAAGCATTTCGCCCCACCTGCAATAACATGTACAAAATATGTGTACACGACCAATACAATTTTTATTTTATTAGATTAAACTTTCCTTATAAGACCACTTATATTTATTCATGAATTTCCATTCAGTTATCCAAGCATGTTTGTCTTAGCGTCCTCTGTGAGTGTGTGTCCTTCGTCTGTCCCTCCTCCGACAGCCGGCTCTTCATTAATGAGGCTACGTGCAGGGTGATAACTCACATTAAAGTGTGTTTCTCCTCTAATTAACAAACAGAAATACGTCTTTCATTACTTTATCCTTTATTTTTATCATTCTGTCATAGTCTGTCGCTCCAGACAGAGAGCAGGGGGGGAGAGAGGGAATAAAGAGTTTGACAACCTGACTGCATCTGGTGAGAGAGGAGAGAACGAGAGGGAGATGTTAAAAAGAGGGAGAGAAAAGGCTTGAGCGTAATATTCCGGAGGCGAGAAGCAGGGAGAGTGGTAGAGTGACGGTGTTACCTATCCAGAGATGGAGAGAGAAGCAGGGAGCGTGGTAGAGTGACGGTGTTACCTATCCAGAGATGGAGAGATGGATGGAGGGAGCGTGGTAGAGTGACGGTGTTACCTATCCAGAGATGGAGAGATGGATGGAGAGAGCGTGGTAGAGTGACGGTGTTACCTATCCAGAGATGGAGAGAGAAGCTGGGAGCGTGGTAGAGTGACGGTGTTACCTATCCAGAGATGGAGAGATGGATGGAGGGAGCGTGGTAGAGTGACGGTGTTACCTATCCAGAGATGGAGAGAGAAGCAGGGAGCGTGGTAGAGTGACGGTGTTGCCTATCCAGAGATGGAGAGATGGATGGAGGGAGTGTGGAAGAGTGACGGTGTTACTTCACCAGAGATGGAGGGAGTGTGGTAGAGTGACGGTGTTACCTATCCAGAGATGGAGAGATGGATGGAGGGAGCGTGGTAGAGTGACGGTGTTACCTATCCAGAGATGGAGAGAGAAGCAGGGAGCGTGGTAGAGTGACGGTGTTGCCTATCCAGAGATGGAGAGATGGATGGAGGGAGTGTGGAAGAGTGACGGTGTTACTTCACCAGAGATGGAGGGAGTGTGGTAGAGTGACGGTGTTACCTATCCAGAGATGGAGAGATGGATGGAGGGAGCGTGGTAGAGTGACGGTGTTACCTATCCAGAGATGGAGAGAGAAGCAGGGAGCGTGGTAGAGTGACGGTGTTACCTCACCAGAGATGGAGAGATGGATGGAGGGAGCGTGGTAGAGTGATGGTGTTACCTATCCAGAGATGGAGAGAGAAGCAGGGAGCGTGGTGGGGTGACGGTGTTACCTATCCAGAGATGGAGAGAGAAGCAGGGAGCGTGGTAGAGTGAGGATGTTACCTATCCAGAGATGGAGAGATGGATGGAGGGAGTGTGGTAGAGTGACGGTGTTACCTATCCAGAGATGGAGAGATGGATGGAGGGAGTGTGGTAGAGTGACGGTGTTACCTATCCAGAGATGGAGAGAGAAGCAGGGAGCGTGGTAGAGTAACGGTGTTACCTATCCAGAGATGGAGAGATGGATGGAGGGAGCGTGGTAGAGTGACGGTGTTACCTCACCAGAGATGGAGAGATGGATGGAGGGAGCGTGGTAGAGTGATGGTGTTACCTATCCAGAGATGGAGAGAGAAGCAGGGAGCGTGGTAGAGTGACGGTGTTACCTATCCAGAGATGGAGAGATGGATGGAGGGAGTGTGGTAGAGTGATGGTGTTACCTATCCAGAGATAGAGATAGAAGCAGGGAGCGTGGTAGAGTGACGGTGTTACCTATCCAGAGATGGAGAGAGAAGCAGGGAGCGTGGTAGAGTGAGGGTGTTACCTATCCAGAGATGGAGAGATGGATGGAGGGAGTGTGGTAGAGTGATGGTGTTACCTATCCAGAGATGGAGAGATGGATGGAGGGAGAGTGGTAGAGTGATGGTGTTACCTATCCAGAGATGGAGATAGAAGCAGGGAGCGTGGTAGAGTGACGGTGTTACCTATCCAGAGATGGAGAGAGAAGCAGGGAGCGTGGTAGAGTGAGGGTGTTACCTATCCAGAGATGGAGAGATGGATGGAGGGAGTGTGGTAGAGTGATGGTGTTACCTATCCAGAGATGGAGAGATGGATGGAGGGAGAGTGGTAGAGTGACGGTGTTACCTATCCAGAGATGGAGAGAGAAGCAGGGAGCGTGGTAGAGTGACGGTGTTACCTATCCAGAGATGGAGAGATGGATGGAGGGAGCGTGGTAGTGTGATGGTGTTACCTATCCAGAGATGGAGAGATGGATGGAGGGAGAGTGGTAGAGTGACGGTGTTACCTATCCAGAGATGGAGAGAGAAGCAGGGAGCGTGGTAGAGTGACGGTGTTACCTATCCAGAGATGGAGAGAGAAGCAGGGAGCGTGGTAGAGTGATGGTGTTACCTATCCAGAGATGGAGAGATGGATGGAGGGAGCGTGGTAGAGTG
Organism: Oncorhynchus nerka; assembly: GCF_034236695.1. NCBI lineage: Eukaryota > Metazoa > Chordata > Actinopteri > Salmoniformes > Salmonidae > Oncorhynchus > Oncorhynchus nerka. The sequence continues at coordinate 10,228 of NW_027037368.1, forward strand.
ATGGTGTTACCTATCCAGAGATGGAGAGATGGATGGAGGGAGCGTGGTAGAGTGACGGTGTTACCTATCCAGAGATGGAGAGATGGATGGAGGGAGAGTGGTAGAGTGACGGTGTTACCTATCCAGAGATGGAGAGAGAAGCAGGGAGCGTGGTAGAGTGACGGTGTTACCTATCCAGAGATGGAGAGATGGATGGAGGGAGCGTGGTAGTGTGATGGTGTTACCTATCCAGAGATGGAGAGATGGATGGAGGGAGAGTGGTAGAGTGACGGTGTTACCTATCCAGAGATGGAGAGAGAAGCAGGGAGCGTGGTAGAGTGACGGTGTTACCTATCCAGAGATGGAGAGAGAAGCAGGGAGCGTGGTAGAGTGATGGTGTTACCTATCCAGAGATGGAGAGATGGATGGAGGGAGCGTGGTAGAGTGATGGTGTTACCTATCCAGAGATGGAGAGATGGATGGAGGGAGCGTGGTAGAGTGACGGTGTTACCTATCCAGAGATGGAGAGATGGATGGAGGGGGCGTGGTAGAGTGATGGTGTTACCTGTCCAGAGATGGAGAGATGGATGGAGGGAGTGTGGTAGAGTGATGGTGTTACCTATCCAGAGATGGAGAGATGGATGGAGGGAGCGTGGTAGAGTGATGGTGTTACCTATCCAGAGATGGAGAGGATGAGGAATGGAGGGAAGAGGCTGTCTTCCGCTGAAGTATTTTTATTAAATAATAAATACAGGCCCTGTGGGAGAAAGAACAGAGGAGGAAAGGAGGAAATGGGAAAGTGAGAGGAGGCGATAGGAGGGAAACAGTAAACATAGACAAAAAGAGAGAGACAGGGTTTATAGGTACAGGATAGAGAGAGATGGGCACTGGCATAGCACACTCCCTCACAGCCCATGAGCTAAGGTTTCAGTGTTATTTATTTTTGGATTGTGGTCCCCCCAGAGGTTGGGGTCCAGAGACAGTATATGAGCACATCATAAGCCATTCATTTATTTTTTGAATTACAGGAAATTAGCTTTAAAACAGCACCATTTCTTTCTCATTTTGTGTAAAATAGTATGAAATTAGATATAAAACTGCACATTTTTCTCTCTGTTTGGACGTTGTCGGGAGGGGGGGCTGCAGAAATGGGTAGAGAGACAGGTGGGTAGAGAGACAGGTGGGTAGTGAGACAGGTGGGTAGAGAGACAGATGGGTAGAGAGACAGATGGGTAGAGAGACATGTGGGTAGAGAGACAGATGGGTAGAGAGACAGGTGGGTAGAGAGACAGATGGGTAGAGAGACAGGTGGGTAGAGAGACAGATGGGTAGAGAGACAGATGGGTAGAGAGACAGGTGGGTAAGAGAGACAGATGGGTAGAGAGACAGGTGGGTAGAGAGACAGGTGGGTAGAGAGAGACAGATGGGTAGAGAGACATATGGGTAGAGAGACAGATGGGTAGAGAGACAGGTGGGTAGAGAGACAGGTGGGTAGAGAGACAGATGGGTAGAGAGACAGGTGGGCAGAGAGACAGGTGGGTAGAGAGACAGGTGGGTAGAGAGACAGATGGGTAGAGAGACAGATGGGTAGAGAGACAGGTGGGTAGAGAGAGACAGATGGGTAGAGAGACAGATGGGTAGAGAGACAGATGGGAATTTTTTATTTTTAATTTTTTTATTTCACCTTTATTTAACCAGGTAGGCTAGTTGAGAACAAGTTCTCATTTGCAACTGCGACCTGGCCAAGATAAAGCATAGCAGTGTGAACAGACAACACAGAGTTACACATGGAGTAAACAATTAACAAGTCAATAACACAGTAGAAAAAAATGGGCAGTCTATATACAATGTGTGCAAAAGGCATGAGGAGGTAGGCGAATAATACAATTTTGCAGATTAACACTGGAGTGATAAATGATCAGATGGTCATGTACAGGTAGAGATATTGGTGTGCAAAAGAGCAGAAAAGTAAATAAAAAAAAAAAAAAAACAGTATAAAAACAGTATGGGAATGAGGTAGGTGAAAATGGGTGGGCTATTTACCAATAGCCTATGTACAGCTGCAGCGATCGGTTAGCTGCTCGGATAGCTGATGTTTGAAGTTGGTGAGGGAGATAAAAGTCTCCAACTTCAGCGATTTTTGCAGTTCGTTCCAGTCACAGGCAGCAGAGTACTGGAACGAGAGGCGGCCAAATGAGGTGTTGGCTTTAGGGATGATCAGTGAGATACACCTGCTGGAGCGCGTGCTACGGATGGGTGTTGCCATCGTGACCAGTGAACTGAGATAAGGCGGAGCTTTACCTAGCATGGACTTGTAGATGACCTGGAGCCAGTGGGTCTGGCGACGAATATGTAGCGAGGGCCAGCCGACTAGAGCATACAAGTCGCAGTGGTGGGTGGTATAAGGTGCTTTGGTGACAAAACGGATGGTACTGTGATAGACTGCATCCAGTTTGCTGAGTAGAGTGTTGGAAGCCATTTTGTAGATGACATCGCCGAAGTCGGATCGGTAGGATAGTCAGTTTTACTAGGGTAAGCTTGGCGGCGTGGGTGAAGGAGGCTTTGTTGCGGAATAGAAAGCCGACTCTTGATTTGATTTTCGATTGGAGATGTTTGATGTGAGTCTGGAAGGAGAGTTTGCAGTCTAGCCAGACACCTAGGTACTTATAGATGTCCACATATTCAAGGTCGGAACCATCCAGGGTGGTGATGCTAGTCGGGCATGCGGGTGCAGGCAGCGATCGGTTGAAAAGCATGCATTTGGTTTTACTCGCGTTTAAGAGCAGTTGGAGGCCACGGAAGGAGTGCTGTATGGCATTGAAGCTCGTTTGGAGGTTAGATAGCACAGTGTCCAATGACGGGCCGAAAGTATATAGAATGGTGTCGTCTGCGTAGAGGTGGATCAGGAATCGCCCGCAGCAAGAGCAACATCATTGATATATACAGAGAAAAGAGTCGGCCCGAGAATTGAACCCTGTGGCACCCCCATAGAGACTGCCAGAGGACCGGACAGCATGCCCTCCGATTTGACACACTGAACTCTGTCTGCAAAGTAATTGGTGAACCAGGCAAGGCAGTCATCCGAGAAACCGAGGCTATTGAGTCTGCCGATAAGAATATGGTGATTGACAGAGTCGAAAGCCTTTGGCGAGGTCGATGAAGACGGCTGCACAGTACTGTCTTTTATCGATGGCGGTTATGATATCGTTTAGTACCTTGAGCGTGGCTGAGGTGCACCCGTGACCGCCTCGGAAACCAGATTGCACAGCGGAGAAGGTACGGTGGGATTCGAGATGATCAGTGACCTGTTTGTTGACTTGGCTTTCAAGACCTTAGATAGGCAGGGCAGGATGGATATAGGTCTATAGCAGTTTGGGTCCAGGGTGTCTCCCCTTTGAAGAGGGGGATGACTGCGGCAGCTTTCAATCCTTGGGGATCTCAGACGATATGAAAGAGAGGTTGAACAGGCTGGTAATAGGGGTTGCGACAATGGCGGCAGATAGTTTCAGAAATAGAGGGTCCAGATTGTCAAGCCCAGCTGATTTGTACGGGTCTAGGTTTTGCAGCTCTTTCAGAACATCTGCTATCTGGATTTGGGTAAAGAAGAACCTGGAGAGGCTTGGGCGAGGAGCTGCGGGGGGGGCGGAGCTGTTGGCCGAGGTTGGAGTAGCCAGGCGGAAGGCATGGCCAGCCGTTGAGAAGTCCTTATTGAAGCTTTCGATAATCGTGGATTTATCGGTGGAGACCGTGTTACCTAGCCTCAGTGCAGTGGGCAGCTGGGAGGAGGTGCTCTTGTTCTCCATGGACTTCACAGTGTCCCAGAACTTTTTGGAGTTGGAGCTACAGGATGCAAACTTCTGCCTGAAGAAGCTGGCCTTAGCTTTGATGACTGACTGCGTGTATTGGTTCCTGACTTCCCTGAACAGTTGCATATCACGGGGGCTATTCGATGCTATTGCAGTCCACCACAGGATGTTTTTGTGCTGGTCGAGGGCAGTCAGGTCTGGAGTGAACCAAGGGCTGTATCTGTTCTTGGTTCTGCATTTTTTGAACGGAGCATGCTTATCTAAAATGGTGAGGAAGTTACTTTTAAAGAATGACCAGGCATCCTCAACTGACGGGATGAGGTCAATGTCCTTCCAGGATACCCGGCCCAGGTCGATTAGAAAGGCCTGCTCACAGAAGTGTTTTAGGGAGCGTTTGACAGTGATGAGGGGTGGTCGTTTGACTGCGGCTCCGTGGCGGATACAGGCAATGAGGCAGTGAACGCTGAGATCCTGGTTGAAGACAGCGGAGGTGTATTTGGAGGGCCAGTTGGTCAGGATGACGTCTATGAGGGTGCCCTTGTTTACAGAGTTAGGGTTGTACCTGGTGGGTTCCTTGATGATTTGAGTGAGATTGAGGGCATCTAGCTTACATTGTAGGACTGCCGGGGTGTTAAGCATATCCCAGTTTAGGTCACCTAACAGAACAAACTCTGAAGCTAGATGGGGGGCGATCAATTCACAAATGGTGTCCAGGGCACAGCTGGGAGCTGAGGGTGGTTGGTAGCAGGCGGCAACAGTGAGAGACTTATTTCTGGAGAGGGTAATTTTCAAAATTAGTAGTTCGAACTGTTTGGGTATGGACCTGGAAAGTATGACATTACTTTGCAGGCTATCTCTGCAGTAGACTGCAGCTCCGCCCCCTTTGGCAGTTCTATCTTGACGGAAGATGTTATAGTTGGGTATGGAAATCTCTGAATTGTTGGTGGCCTTCCTGAGCCAGGATTCAGACACGGCAAGGACATCAGGGTTAGCAGAGTGTGCTAAAGCAGTGAGTAAAACAAACTTGGGGAGGAGGCTTCTGATGTTGACATGCATAAAACCAAGGCTTTTTCGATCACAGAAGTCAACAAATGAGGGTACCTGGGGACATGCAGGGCCTGGGTTTACCTCCACATCACCCGCAGAACAGAGAAGGAGTAGTATGAGGGTGCGGCTAAAGGCTATCAAAACTGGTCGCCTAGAGCGTTGGGGGCAGAGGATAAGAGGAGCAGGTTTCTGGGCATGGTAGAATATATTCAGGGCATAATGCGCAGACAGGGGTATGGTGGGGTGCGGGTACAGCGGAGGTAGGCCCAGGCACTGGGTGATGATGAGAGAGGTTGTATCTCTGGACATGCTGGTTGTAGTGGGTGAGGTCACCGCATGTGTGGGAGGTGGGACAAAGGAGGTAACAGGGGTATGCAGAGTGGGTCTAGGGGCTCCATTGTGAACTAAAACAATGATAACTAACCTGAACAACAGTATACAAGGCATATTGACATCTGAGAGAGACATACAGCGAGGCATACAGTAATCACAGGTGTTGAATTTGGAAAGCTAGCTAAAAACAGTAGGCGAGGCTAATCCGCTAGCACAACAAACAGCAGGTAAAATGGCGTTGACTAGGCAACGGGGCCGACAGGTAAGACAAACAAGCAGAAAGGAGTACCGCGATTAATGGACAGTCCAGCGTGCGTCAGCTATGTAGCCAAGAGATCCGTGTCCAGGGGGCAGCGGTGGATGGGCAGGGAGGCTGGGCTGGTGAGTGTTATCCAGGTTTTTAAAAAACTAACAATGACTAATTAGCTTGTAGCTAGTTAGCTGGTTAGCGTCTGGAGGTTCTTGAGTGTGTCATAAAAATAAAAATAAGAGTAAAAGTAATAGCGATTCCGTATCACATTGGGTGAGGCAGGTTTCCGGAAGGTATAAACAAATTAAAAATCAAAAAGAGATAGAGAGTAAATGGGGTCAGAGAGTGATTGGGACGCGGTGGTTCAGACGGTTAGCAGGCCTGTGCTAACAAGCTAACAGTTCGTAGGCCCGAGCTAGACAAGGTAGCAGTTAGCGGACCGGAGCTTGACAAGCTAGCCGTTAGCAGGCCGAATTAGCAAGCAGGGAGATAGCGAGGGCTAGAGAGTTAACCTTTGGGGGACGTCGCGATGGGGTGAGTCTGTTTATTCCTCTTCATGCGGTGAGCTGGAGATACAGCGATTCAGAAAGCTCGCGGGCCTTGGCCAGCAGATGGATCTTTGGCGATGTCGCAGCGGAGAAGCCTGTTGAAACCCCCTCGGACGATTATGTCGGCGGACCAGTCGTGATGGATCGGCGGGGCTCCGAGTCGGCAGTAGAGGGTCCAGGCCAATTGGCAAAATAGTTATTGTTGGACCTCTTCGGCTAGTTGGGAGATGGGCTTAGCTCGAGGCTAGCTCCAGGGAAACTGGTGCTTGCTCTGGGACAGAGACGTTAGCCAGGAGTAGCCACTCGGATTGCAGCTAGCTAGTTGCGATGATCCGGTGTAAAGGTTCAGAGCTTGCGGTAGGAATCCGGAGATGTGGTAGAGAAAAAGCAGTCTGATATGCTTTGGGTAGATGTCGCGCTGGTGTCCTAGTTAGCGTTGAAGACCGCTAGCAGTGGCTAGCTACTAGCTAGTAGCTAGTTAGCTGGCTAGCTTCTGATGAGGGTTCCGATTCTAAAGTATAGAAAAAGCAGATCCGTACCACATTGGGTGATGCGGGTTGCAGGAGAGTATATTCAGCCTGTAGTTGGAAAGTGAGATTAAAATATGTACGAAATATATACAGAAAAAAACGAGGAAAAACTATATTTACACTATACAGGACGGGACAAGACAAAACACACGTCCGACTGCTACGCCATCTTGGAGAGACAGGTGGGTAGAGAGACAGGTGGGTAGAGAGAGACAGATGGGTAGAGAGACAGGTGGGTAGAGAGACAGGTGGGTAGAGAGACAGGTGGGTAGAGAGAGAGAGATGGGTAGAGAGACAGGTGGGTAGAGAGACAGATGGGTAGAGAGACAGGTGGGTAGAGAGACAGGTGGGTAGAGAGACAGATGGGTAGAGAGACAGGTGGGTAGAGAGACAGATGGGTAGAGAGACAGGTGGGTAGAGAGACAGGTGGGTAGAGAGAGAGAGATGGGTAGAGAGACAGGTGGGTAGAGAGACAGATGGGTAGAGAGACAGGTGGGTAGAGAGACAGGTGGGTAGAGAGACAGATGGGTAGAGAGACAGGTGGGTAGAGAGACAGGTGGGGAGAGAGACAGGTGGGTAGAGAGACAGATGGGTAGAGAGACAGGTGGGTAGAGAGACAGGTGGGTAGAGAGAGACAGATGGGTAGAGAGACAGATGGGTAGAGAGACACGTGGGTAGAGAGACAGGTGGGTAGAGAGACAGGTGGGTAGAGAGACAGGTGGGTAGAGAGAGACAGATGGGTAGAGAGACAGGTGGGTAGAGAGACAGGTGGGTAGAGAGACAGATGGGTTGAGAGACAGGTGGGGAGAGAGACAGATGGGTAGAGAGAGACAGATGGGTAGAGAGACAGGTGGGTAGAGAGACAGGTGGGTAGAGAGACAGGTGGGTAGAGAGACAGATGGGTAGAGAGACAGGTGGGTAGAGAGAGACAGATGGGTAGAGAGACAGATGGGTAGAGAGGCAGATGGGTAGAGAGACAGATGGGTGGAGAGAGACAGATGGGTAGAGAGACAGATGGGTGGAGAAACAGATGGGTAGAGAGAGACAGATGGGTAGAGAGAGACAGATGGGTAGAGAGAGACATATGGGTAGAGAGAGCCAGATGGGTAGAGAGAGACAGATGGGTAGAGAGACAGATGGGTAGAGAGACAGATGGGTAGAGAGACAGATGGGTAGAGAGAGACAGATGGGTAGAGAGACAGATGGGTAGAGACACATATGGGTAGAGAGAGACAGATGGGTAGAGAGGCAGATGGGTAGAGAGACAGATGGGTAGAGAGGCAGATGGGTAGAGAGACAGATGGGTAGAGAGGCAGATGGGTAGAGAGACAGATGGGTAGAGAGGCAGATGGGTAGAGAGACAGATGGGTAGAGAGACAGATGGGTAGAGAGACAGATGGGTAGAGAGAGACATATGGGTAGAGAGAGACAGATGGGTAGAGAGGCAGATGGGTAGAGAGACAGATGGGTAGAGAGGCAGATGGGTAGAGAGACAGATGGGTAGAGAGACAGATGGGTAGAGAGGCAGATGGGTAGAGAGACAGATGGGTAGAGAGAGACAGATGGGTATAGAGACAGATGGGTAGAGAGAGACAGATGGGTAGGGAGACAGATGGGTGGAGAGACAGATGGGTGGAGACACAGATGGGTAGAGAGACAGATGGGTAGAGAGAGACAGATGGGTAGAGAGACAGATGGGTAGAGAGAGACAGATGGGTAGGGAGACAGATGGGTGGAGAGACAGATGGGTGGAGACACAGATGGGTAGAGAGACAGATGGGTAGAGAGAGACAGATGGGTAGAGAGACAGATGGGTAGAGAGAGACAGATGGGTAGATAGAGACAGATGGGTAGAGAGACAGATGGGTAGAGAGACAGATGGGTAGATAGGCAGATGGGTAGAGAGACAGATGGGTGGAGAGAGACAGATGGGTAGAGAGACAGATGGGTGGAGAAACAGATGGGTAGAGAGAGACAGATGGGTAGAGAGAGACAGATGGGTAGAGAGAGACATATGGGTAGAGAGAGACAGATGGGTAGAGAGAGACAGATGGGTAGAGAGACAGATGGGTAGAGAGACAGATGGGTAGAGAGAGACAGATGGGTAGAGAGACAGATGGGTAGAGAGACAGATGGGTAGAGAGAGACAGATGGGTAGATAGGCAGATGGGTAGAGAAACAGATGGGTGGAGAGAGACAGATGATTAGAGAGACAGATGGGTGGAGAAACAGATGGGTAGAGAGAGACAGATGGGTAGAGAGAGACAGATGGGTAGAGAGAGACATATGGGTAGAGAGAGCCAGATGGGTAGAGAGAGA
>NW_027037369.1:0-19041 GCF_034236695.1 Oncorhynchus nerka
CACAAAGCATATTGAATGTAACAAACAGTTACATGATCTACAGCATGGTCAAGTTAATGTTTCTGATATTTTCAGACTACTAAACAACTGTTGATTTAGAACCACAGAGTTGCCACAAGTTGCAAAGAAAACAGAAGCTGCCTTCACTATTCCAGCACCATTTCAACATCATCAAATCACCTCTGCTTAGTCTTATACAGTGACAACTAGAATATACCAAAAACAATTTAGTCCAATCAATGTAGGCTAAATGTGATGTGGCTGTCCATGGTTCTGATTTCTGTGTGTGTGTGTGTGTGCATTTGTGCACGTAGAAAAAAACATGTTGACTCTACTTGTAGAGAAATGCCAATGCCATCCTCCTCTCTTTCATGTTGATGAAACAGTCTATGACTCTGTCATACAGTACACACTTCGTTTTTGTTTTCCTAGGCTACCTGGCTAAAATTCTTGCTCGCAAGCCTAACTTCCTTTCATGGGCAACGATGTGCCGCTAGTTAACATTAGCTCATTACAGTACATTAGCTACATATTCAATCTCCATCCTCTCAGGCCAGGGGGCACAATGTATGAATTAATGGTTGGATCAAAATCACCGTTATAATCATTGGCCAGTATGGAGAATTGGCAAAACCACAAGTCCAAATCCCTATCTCCATCCATGGGTAATTTAGAAAGGGCCCATTTTAGTTAGCTAGCTGGCAAACTGAGGAAAACAGCACAACAAGATACAATTCATGTCAATTATGTTTGGTTTTTGATGTGAAATCCATACTGGATTCCATTTACACTTTTGGGGTGTGCCAGACCATTCACAGTTGAGTCGGGTCACCAGTTTAGCCCAACGCCGATTGGCTATTATTATTTTTTTTTAAATGATCAAGGAGGCCAAATGCTTGCTGGCTTCCCTTGCATTCAAAGCTACGGGCGGCACACGTTGGGACTCAGACAGCATCAGATAGATGGCCGCTGTTTCGCCGCTTCGATGCTTTCTCCGTGAGATCTGCTCAGCCTCTTTGCGAACTGGAAGGATGTTTATGTATTGTTTTATTGGTCAATGTTTGGGAAAGTCTGACTTCCTTGCCATCTATGAATACACGCCACTGCTAACAGCGTAGTAAACTGCTCAACTAAGGGGCAATGCTGTTCAATCTACCACAGACCTGGCTACCTACCAGATGGTCGTCACTGTAGTTACCACAGCCACAAAGTCTTAAACCCCACCTATTTCTATAATTTTATGATAGACAATTTTGACTTTGTGGCTGTGCTTTCTAGTGGAACCCTACCACACAGCTCATCTTACCGCTGTCCCCCACCCACTCAGCAACAATGGTAGTTAATGCCGTTTTAGGTTTTCTGCTGTGTGCCTCTCCTCCATGTTCTGGGGTCAGTCCCTACATGGGACTTCATTTCCCAAGAGCTCATCAATGTGATGTGTTTCTGCAGTGATGTATTACAGCTTGTTCATAGACATCCAACAATCTGTTGCTCCACATATGGTGTTTGAGAGCTGGCGCTTTGTAGGTCTACTTGCAGAGCAATCATTGTACAATTTCTCCATCCCGGCCGTCACGGTTTTGGCATGTAGTCTGGTTTGTATTGCCTTACAGGACTTCTCTGCTGTCGCTTCCCTATCTCACTCTCTGACATTTTTTAAACTGTTAACGTGGATGACGTGCTGGGCACTTTAAATAAGTCATTTTAAAGATACATATCTCCTACTAACATACCTCCTACTAACATATATCCTACTAACATATCTCCTACTACTAACATATATCCTGCTAACATATCTCCTACTAACATATATCCTACTAACATATCTCCTCCTACTAACATATCTCCTACTAACATACCTCCTACTAACATATATCCTACTAACATATCTCCTACTACTAACATATATCCTGCTAACATATCTCCTAACATATCTCCTGCTACTAACATATATCCTCCTACTAACATATATCCTACTAACATATCTCCTCCTACTAACATATCTCCTACTAATATACCTCCTACTAACATATATCCTACTAACATATCTCCTCCTACTAACTTATCTCCTACTAATATACCTCCTACTAACATATATCCTACTAACATATCTCCTCCTACTAACATATCTCCTACCAACATATCTCCTCCTAACATATCTCCTACTAACATATCTCCTACTAACATATCTCCTACTAACATATCTCCTACTAACATACATGTATCTCCTCCTACTAACATATCTCCTCCTACTAACATATCTCCTACTAACATACCCCCTACTAACATATATCCTACTAACATATCTCCTCCTACTAACATAAAAGCATTTTAGACAGCAGGTATAGTGTACATGGAACTATGAATGAGGTACTGGTCATCAAGAATATTCCTACATAGATCCAGGAGGAGTAATGCATTTGAGAGCAGATATGCCATTTGTCCAATGCTTTGTTTTATTAATTCACGGGTGATATTTATGGATGATTCTATCATTGTTTGGGGAATAAATAAGTTTAAATTAAATATTCAATGACATCAGCACATAATTGGAGCTGTTATACAAATGTAAAATCCAATAGATAATTCACTCATCCTTTACCTCCTTTTCAGAGAAAATGTTGTTATTGATGAATGAACTCACCAAATTGTCTCAACGATCTCATACCCCACAAGGGGCCAAAGCCTCATGGATTTTCCTCAAAAGGATGGAAAACAATAAACAGCTAGTTGGGTGTGAAACTGTCACTAATTAGGAAGGAACTCCCCTCACCTGGTTGTCTAGGTCTTAATGGAAAAAACAAAAACCCACAGACACTCGACCCTCCGTGGAATGAGTTTGACACCCGATTTAACCTATGATTCTATACAGCAGGGGCATACTCTGGAGTACTACTCATACACTGGAGATCTGGAGTACAGCTCATACACTGGAGGTCTGGAGTACTGCTCATACACTGGGAGATCTGGAGTACAGCCCATACACTGGAGATCTGGAGATCACTGGAGGTCTGGAGTACAGCTCATACACTGGAGATCTGGAGTACAGCTCATACACTGGAGGTCTGGAGTACAGCTCATACACTGGAGATCTGGAGTACAGCTCATACACTGGAGGTCTGGAGTACAGCTCATACACTGGAGGTCTGGAGTACAGCTCATACACTGAGAGGTCTGGAGTGGACAGCTGGAGTACATCATACACTGAGATCTGAGTACTGCTCATACACTGACTGGAGTTCATACACTGGAGATCTGGAGTACAGCTCATACACTGGAGATCTGGGAGTACTGCTCATACACTGGAGGTCTGGAGTACAGCTCATACACTGGGAGATCTGGAGTACTGCTCATACACTGGAGGTCTGGAGTACAGCTCATACACTGGAGATCTGGAGTACTGCTCATACACTGGAGGTCTGGAGGTCTATTGCAAGCTCATACACTGGAGATCTGGAGTACTGCTCATACACTGGAGATCTGGAGGTACACTGGAGATCTGGAGTACAGCTCATACACTGGAGGTCTGGAGTACTGCTCATACACTGGGAGATACAGCTCATACACACTGGAGAGTACAGCTCATACACTGGAGGTCTGGAGTACAGCTCATACACTGGAGGTCTGGAGTACTGCTCATACACTGGAGATCTGAGTACAGCTCATACACTGGAGGTCTGGTGTACTGCTCATACACTGGAGATCTGGGAGTACAGCTCATACACTGAGGTCTGAGTACAGCTCATACACTGGAGATCTGAGTACAGCTCATACACTGGAGGTCTGGAGTACTGCTCATACACTGGAGATCTGGGTACTGCTCATACACTGGAGATCTGGAGTACAGCTCATACACTGGAGGTCTGGAGTACTGCTCATACACTGAGATCTGGAGTACTGCTCATACTGAGGTCACTGCTCATACACTGGAGATCTGGAGTACTGTACACTGGAGATCTAGGTCAGCAGCTCATACACTGGAGGTCTGAGTACTGCTCATACACTGGAGATCTGGAGTACAGCTCATACACTGGAGGTCTGGTACTGCTCATACACTGGAGATCTGGAGTACAGCGCATACACTGGAGGTCTGGAGTACTGCTCATACACTGGAGATCTGGAGTACTGCTCATACACTGGAGGTCTGGAGTACTGCTCATACACTGGAGATCTGGAGTACTGCTCATACACTGGAGATCTGGAGGTCTGGAGTACAGCTCATACTCTGGAGGTCTGGAGTACAGCTCATACACTGGAGGTCTGGAGTACTGCTCATACTCTGGAGTACAGCTCATACACTGGAGATCTGGGTACTGCTCATACACTGGAGATCTGGAGGTCTGGAGTACAGATCATACACTGGAGATCTGGAGTACTGCTCATACACTGGAGATCTGGAGTACAGCTCATACACTGGAGATCTGGGTACTGCTCATACACTGGAGATCTGGAGGTCTGGAGTACAGCTCATACACTGGAGAGCTGGAGTACTGCTCATACACTGGAGATCTGGAGGTCTGTAGTACAGCTCATACACTGGAGATCTGGAGTACTGCTCATACACTGGAGATCTGGAGGTCTGGCTCATACACAGTCTACAGCTCATACAGGTCTGGAGTACAGCTCATACACTGGTGTACAGCTCATACACACTGGAGTACAGTCTGAGTACTGCTCATACACTGGAGGTCTGGAGTACAGCTCATACACTGGAGATCTGGAGTACAGCTCATACACTGGAGGTAGGTCTGGGTACTGCTCATACACTGGAGATCTGAATTGCTGCTCATACACTGGAGGTCTGGAGTACTGCTCATACACTGGAGATCTGGAGTACTGCTCATACACTGGAAGTCTGGAGGTCTGGGTACAACTCATACACTGGAGGTCTGGAGTACTGCTCATACACTGGACTGGAATCTGGTACAGCTCATACACTGGAGATCTGGGAGATACACTGGAGGTATGGAGTACTGCTCATACACTGGAGTCTGGTACAGTATCTTGCTCATACACTGGAGATCTGGGTACAGCTCATACACTGGAGATCTGGAGGTCTGGTAGCTCATACACTGGAGGTCTGGAGTACTGCTCATACACTGGAGATCTGGAGTACTGCTCATACACTGGAGGTCTGGTACAGCTCATACACTGGAGGTCTGGAGTACTGCTCATACACTGGAGATCTGGAGTACAGCTCATACACTGGAGGTCTGAATTACTGCTCATACACTGGAGATCTGGAGTACAGCTCCTGCACTGGAGTTCTGGATTACTGCTCATACACTGGAGATCTGGAGTACTGCTCATACACTGGAGGTCTGGAGTACTGCTCATACACTGGAGGTCTGGGTACTGCTCATACACTGGAGATGTGGAGAACTGCTCATACACTGGAGGTCTGGAGTACTGCTCATACACTGGAGGTCTGGGTACTGCTCATACACTGGAGGTCTGGAGTACTGCTCATACACTGGAGGTCTGGAGGTCTGAATTACTGCTCATACACTGGAGGTCTGGAGGTCTGGAGTACTGCTCTTACACTGGAGGTCTGGGTACTGCTCATACTCTGGAAGTCTAGTGCACTGCTCATACACTGGAGATTATTTTATTTTATTATTTTTTCACCTTTATTTAACCAGGTAAGCAAGTTGAGAACAAGTTCTCATTTACGGTGGGCCTGGCAGAAAAAGCAAAGCAGTTCGACACATACAACAACGACAGAGTTACACATGAGTAAAACAAACATACAGTCAATAATACAGTAGAAACAAGTCTATATACTATGTGGGCAAATGAGGTGAGATAAGGGAGGTAAAAAAAGGCAAAAAAAGGCCATGGTGGCAAAGTAAATACAATATCGCAAGTAAAACACTGGAATGGTAGATTTGCAGTGGAAGAATGTGCAAAGTAGAAATTAAAATAATGGGGTGCAAAGGAGCAAAATAAAATAAATAAATAAATACAGTCGGGAAAGAGGTAGTTGTTTGGGCTAAATTATAGGTGGGATATGTACAGGTGCAGTAATCTGTGAGCTGCTCTGACAGCTGGTGCTTAAATCTAGTGAGGGAGATAAGTGTTTCCAGTTTCAGAGATTTTTGTAGTTCGTTCCAGTCATTGGCAGCAGAGAACTGGAAGGGAGGCGGCCAAAAGAAAGAATTGGTTTGGGCGTGACCAGAGATATACCTGCTGGGGCGCGTGCTACAGGTGGGTGATGCTATGGTGACCAGCGAGCTGAGATAAGGGGGACTTTACCTAGCAGGGTCTTGTAGATGACATGGAGACAGTGGGTTTGGCGACGAGTATGAAGCGAGGGCCAGCCAACGGAGGCGTACAGGTCATAATGGTGGGTAGTATATGGGGCTTTGGTGACAAAGCGTGATAAGACTGCATCCAGTTTGTTGAGTAGGGTATTGGAGGATATTTTGTAAATGACATCGCCAAAGTCGAGGATCGGTAGGATGGTCAGTTTTACAAGGGTATGTTTGGCAGCATGAGTGAAGGATGCTTTGTTGCGAGATAGGAAGCCAATTCTAGATTTAACTTTGGATTGGAGATGTTTGATGTGGGTCTGGAAGGAGAGTTTACAGTCTAACCAGACACCTAGTATTTGTAGTTACGTATTCTAGAGTCAGAGCCATCCAGAGTAGTGATGTTGGACAGGCGGGCAGGTGCAGGCAGTGATCGGTTGAAGAGCATGCATTTAGTTTTACTTGTATTTAAGAGCAATTGGAGGCCACAGAAGGAGAGTTGTATGGCATTGAAGCTTGCCTGGACGGTTGTTAACACAGTGTCCAAAGAAGGACCAGAAGTATACAGAATGAAGTCATCTGCATAGAGGTGGATCAGAGACTCACCGGCAGCAATAGCGACATCATTGATGTATACAGAGAAGAGAGTTGGTTCAAGAATTGAACCCTGTGGCACCCCCATAGAGACTGCCAGAGGTCCGGACAGCGATGAATATGTAGCGAGGGCCAGCCGACTAGAGCGTGGTGGGTGGTATAAGGTGCTTTAGTGACAAAACGGATGGCACTGTGATAAACTGCATCCAGTTTGCTGAGTAGAGTGTTGGAAGCAATTTTGTAGATGACATCGCCAAAGTCGAGGATCGGTAGGATAGTCAGTTTTACTAGGGTAAGTTTGGCGGCGTGAGTGAAGGAGGCTTTGTTGCGGAATAGAAAACCGACTCTTGATTTGATTTTCGATTGGAGATGTTGAAATGAGTCTGGAAGGAGAGTTTACAGTCCTTGAACACCTGGGTACTATAGATGTCCACATATTCAAGGTTGGAACCATCCAGGGTGGTGATAATGGTCAGGCGTGCGGGTGCAGGCAGCGAATGGTTGAAAAGCATGCATTTGGTTTTACTAGCGTTTAAGAGCAGTTGGAGGCCATGGAAGGAGTGTTGTATGGCATTGAAGCTCGTTTGGAGGTTAGATAGCACAGTGTCAGGACGGGCAGGATGTATATAGAATGGTGTCGTCTGCGTAGAGGTGGATCAGGGAATCGCCCGCAGCAAGAGCAACATCATTGATATATACAGAAAAAGAGTCGGCCCGGGATTGAACCCTGTGGCACCCCCATAGAGACTTCCAGAGGACCAGACAGCATGCCTCCGATTTGACACATGAACTCTGTCTGCAAAGTAATTGGTGAACCAGGCAAGGCAGTCATCCGAAAAACCGAGGCTACTGAGTCTGCCGATAAGAATATGGTGATTGACCGAGTCGAAAGCCTTGGCAAGGTCGATGAAGACGGCTGCACAGTACTGTCTTTTATCGATGGCGGTTATGATATCATTTAGTACCTTGAGCGTGGCTGAGGTGCACCTGTGACCGGCTCGGAAACCAGATTGCACAGCGGAGAAGGTACGGTGGGATTCGAGATGGTCAGTGACCTGTTTGTTGACTTGGCTTTCGAAGACCTTAGATAGGCAGGGCAGGATGGATATAGGTCTGTAACAGTTTGGGTCCAGGGTCTCTCCCCCTTTGAAGAGGGGGATGACTGCGGCAGCTTTCCAGTCCTTGGGGATCTCAGACTATATGAAAGAGAGGTTGAACAGGCTGGTAATAGGGGTTGCGACAATGGCGGCGGATAGTTTCAGAAATAGAGGGTCCAGATTGTCGAACCCAGCTGATTTGTACGGGTCCAGGTTTTGCAGCACTTTCAGAACATCTGCTGTTTGGATTTGGGTAAAGGAGAACCTGGAGAGGCTTGGGCGAGTAGCTGCGGGGGCGGAGATGTTGGCCGAGGTTGGAGTAGCCAGGCCGAAGGCATGGCCAGCCGTTGAGAAATGCTTGTTGAAGTTTTCGATAATCATGGATTTATCGGTGGTGACCGTGTTACCTAGCCTCAGTGCAGTGGGCAGCTGGGAGGGTGTGCTCTTGTTCTCCATGGACTTCACAGTGTCCCAGAACTTTTTGGAGTTGGAGCTACAGGATGCAAACTTCTGCCTGAAGAAGCTGGCCTTAGCTTTCCTGACTGACTGCGTGTATTGGTTCCTGACTTCCCTGAACAGTTGCATATCGTGGGACTGTTCGATGCTATTGCAGTCCGCCACAGGATGTTTTTGTGCTGGTCGAGGGCAGTCAGGTCTGGAGTGAACCAAGGGGTATATCTGTTCTTAGTTCTGCATTTTTTGAACGGAGCATGCTTATCTAAAATGGTGAGGAAGTTACTTTTAAAGAATGACCAGGCATCCTCAACTGACGGGATGAGGTCAATGTCCTTCCAGGATACCCGGGCCAGGTCGATTAGAAAGGCCTGCTCACAGAAGTGTTTTAGGGAGCGTTTGACAGTGATGAGGGGTGGTCGTTTGACTGCGGCTCCGTAGCGGATACAGGCAATGAGGCAGTGATCGCTGAGATCCTGGTTGAAGACAGCGGAGGTGTATTTGGAGGGCCAGTTGGTCAGGAT
The DNA here is from genome assembly GCF_034236695.1 of Oncorhynchus nerka. Classification (NCBI taxonomy): domain Eukaryota; kingdom Metazoa; phylum Chordata; class Actinopteri; order Salmoniformes; family Salmonidae; genus Oncorhynchus; species Oncorhynchus nerka. Next base: position 8,920 of record NW_027037369.1, read on the forward strand.
GACGTCTATGAGGGTGCCCTTGTTTACAGATTTAGGGTTGTACCTGGTGGGTTCCTTGATGATTTGTGTGAGATTGAGGGCATCTAGCTTAGATTGTAGGACTGCCGGGGTGTTAAGCATATCCCAGTTTAGGTCACCTAACAGAACAAACTCTGAAGCTAGATGGGGGAAAATCAATTCACAAATGGTGTCCAGGGCACAGCTGGGTGCTGAGGGGGGTCGGTAGCAGGCGGCAACAGTGAGAGACTTATTTCTGGAGAGAGTAAGTTTCAAGATTAGTAGTTCGAACTGTGTGGGTATGGACCTGGAAAGTATGACATTACTTTGCAGGCTATCTCTGCAGTAGACTGCAACTCCTCCCCCTTTGGCAGTTCTATCTTGACGGAAGATGTTATAGTTGGGTATGGAAATCTCAGAATTTTTGGTGGCCTTCCTGAGCCAGGATTCAGACACGGCAAGGACATCAGGGTTAGCAGAGTGTGCTAAAGCAGTGAGTAAAACAAACTTAGGGAGGAGGCTTCTGATGTTGACAAGCATGAAACCAAGGCTTTTTCGATCACAGAAGTCAACAAATGAGGGTGCCTGGGGACATGCAGGTCCTGGGTTTACCTCCACATCACCCGCGGAACAGAGGAGGAGTAGTATGAGGGTGCGGCTAAAGGCTATCAAAACTGGTCGCCTAGAGCGTTGGGGACAGAGAATAAAAGGAGCAGATATCTGGGCATGGTAGAATATATTCAGGGCATACGCAGACAGGGGTATGGTGGGGTGCGGGTGCCAGCGGAGGTAAGCTCCAGGCACTGGGAGGATGATGAGAGAGGTTGTATCTCTGGACATGCTGGTTGTAATGGGTGAGGTCACCGCATGTGTGGGAGGTGGGACAAAGGAGGTATCAGGGGTATGAAGAGTGGAACTAGGGGCTCCATTGTAAACTAAAACAATGATAACTAACCTGAACAACAGTATACAAGGCATATTGACATTTGAGAGAGACATACAGTAGGCATACAGTAATCACAGGTGTTGAATTGGGAGAGCTAGCTAAAACAGTAGCTAAAACAATAGGTGAGACAACAACAGCTAATCAGCTAGCACAACAACAGCAGGTAAAATGGCGTTGACTAGGCAGGGAGGGTTAGATTAACTACACACAGAGCCTGAGTGCGGCTGGGGCCGACAGATAAAACATAAACAAGCAAAATGGAGTACCGTGATTAATGGACAGTCCAGCATGCATCAGCTATGTAGCCAAGTGATCAGTGTCCAGGGGGGCAGCGGTGGATGGGGCAGGGAAGCTGGACTGGCGAGTGTTTTCCAGGTTAAAAAAAACTGTCTGGCTGTGCAAAAGGTAAAAGCCGCTAGCAGTGGCTAACAATGACTAAATAGCTTGTAGCTAGTTAGCTGGTTAGCTTCTGGAGGTTCTTGAGTGTGTTCTAAAAATTAAAAATAATAGCGATTCTGTATCACATTGGGTGAGGCAGGTTACCGGAAGGTATAAACAAATTAAAAATCGAAAAGAGATAGAAAGTAAATATGGGTCCAGTGAGTGTTTGGGACGCGGCGATTCAGACGGTTAGCAGGCCTGTGCTAACAAGCTAACAGTTAGTAGGCCAGGGCTAAACAAGGTAGCAGTTAGCGGACCGGGGCTAAACAAGCTAGCAGTTAGCAGGCCGAATTAGCAAGCAAGGAGATAGCAGGGCTAGAAAGTTGGCCTTTGGGGGACGTCACGATGGGATGAGTCTGTTTATTCCTCTTCATGCGGTGACATCGATGGAGCCGGTCGTGGTCCGGATATTGTAGCCAGGAGTGTGCTTCGGTGGTAGCACAGGAGCTCTGGCCGGGCTAGCTTCAAGCTAAGTGGGTGGAAACGCTAGCCAGGAGTAATCATCCAGGGTTGTGGTTAGCTAGATAGCTAGTTGTGAAGAATCCAGCTGAAAATGTTCCGTTTGCGGTGGGAACTGGGATAAAAAAATAATAGGTCCGTTATGCTCTGGTTAGAGTCGCGTTGTTCGAACTGGCGAGAGCTTTCCGAGCTAAAGGTTAGCTGATGACCGGTTAGCTGAAGACCGCTAGCAATGGTTTTGACTGATAGCTGGTAGCTAGCTGGTAGCTAGCTGGCTAGATTCATTTGAGGGTTCCGGATCCAAAGTAGATATAAATACTTTAGAAGAAAATAGCTACATTGGGTGAGGCGGGTTGCAGGAGAGTATTTAGAAGTTGATGTTTAACAAAATGTTTTAAAAGATACGCGAAGAAAATATGTTTAAAAAATATAAAAAACGATATATACAAGGGACACGACACGACAAGGCGTTCGACTACTACGCCATCTTGGTACACAAGAGATCTGGAGAGTCTGGAGTACTGCTCATACACTGGAGGTCTGGACTACTGCTGGTTTTCTGTTCTATAATCATTAATGGTACCCCAGGTCTAAATCAATACCTGATTAGAGACAATGAAAAAATAAAGCAGTGGAGCAGGCAACTGGCTTCAGTCCAGATATGAAATGAGGGCTATACAGTATCAATTCTAGGTACATGCAGCCACCAAAACAACATATTATAGACTAAGATCCCTGAGGGTTCAGTCAGCACAGTCTTCACTACCAGTGTAGGTCATGTGACATCAGCACTGTCTTCACTACCAGTGTAGGTCATGTGACATCAGCACTGTCTTCACTACCAGTGTAGGTCATGTGACAGCAGCACTGTCTTCACTACCAGTGTAGGTCATGTGACAGGATGTGAAGGGAACACTGGCTGCGGTTCAAACTCAGAAAAGACACACCCTCGTCTTATGCCCTTGGGTGAATCCCCATCACCATCATGGGCGGTCCAAATGATTAGCCAAGTATGGGAGAGTTCGTAACGTAGAGTGTGTGTTCCTCCGGGCCCTAGAAACTCCCCATAATTCAATTCACGAATTAGCATCCGCTAAGAAAAAGTCCACCACGAAATGTCAGTGAAATCAATATGGAGTCAACATACAAGTGTAAGTAAAAACAAATATAGTTAGAAATGCTACTGTGCACATGTGGCACAAAACACGTCTCACAAAAATAAATGTGTTTGTTTGGGAAATTGTAGAAATAAACATTTCTAAAGAAATTCCAACTATGGATAGCATTATTTAGCTAATTAATTTACTAGCTATCATGATATGACATATATAAAATTACATATTTAAGCTAGTAGACATGCACTCAATTGACTGTAGTGCAATAAAGCATCCACAAGCTACCGGTGGCAGGATGAATGAGTGATGAATTTCCAGGCAAGGACAGTCCATTTAAAAACCATTCCTCCGTCGCCTCCTCTTAACCCACTGTTCCTAGGCAGTCATTGAAAATAAGATATTGTTAATAACTGACTTGCCTAGTTAAATAAAGGTAAAATAAAATAAAAATTAAAAAATTAATGTGAAAGTGTATACTCGTCAGACGTCATAATACATCAGAAGTGTCCACTTAATTTGAGGGCTGAGGGGATATGGTGTGTCTTAAGTGTTTGGACCTCAAACTGTCTTCACTACCTGTGTAGGTCATGTGACAGAATGTGAAGACGGCACTGTCATCTAGTGGACATAGCATGTAAATCAGGGAACTCCAACTGCAGGCCTGGAGTCTGCAGGTGTTACTTCCAGGACTAACCATAGCGCTGTTCGATAGGATCATTAAATTACACCCATCTGGTGCCCCCAGGTCTGAATAAATACTGAAAATAATCCAGTGAACCTGGCTTGAGTATTCAGAAATGTGCCTGCCGTATAAAGTCCCCACTGGTGTGTAACCCGTTATCTATGCCAAAACAGGCGTCGGGTCTAGCGGGTTCTTTGGTAAACTCACCTGCTTCAGTCTGGGATTTAAATACTGTCGTCAGGTGTTTTAGCACTGGTGTAGAACACACACCTGCAAAGCTTCATGACAAGACCCCCGATATAAAATTAGCTGTCCTCTTATGTTCACGTCATCACTGATGTGATTAGAACAGCTACTTCCGTTCATTAGCATGTACTCCTGTCAAAGACAGTCGGCTTTCAGTGTACATTATAGAAGTGGCTTCACCTTGCCTTCATCTATACTGAGATGAAAGGATGTCATCTGGCCAGTACATCACAAAGATCTGAGAGATGAGCCATAAACATGAGAGTTCACCAAGAGAGGGAATTTAACAATGAGAAAACCATTTGATTTAACCTGCAGTGGGTTCCAGCCAATGACAAATACATTAAGTGTGTTTACAAATCACATCATTCCCTGAAATGATCAGTAAATTAAAAGTGACAAACACATTCTGAACATATGACCAGACTTAATGTTGCAAATAGACTACACAGAGTATCACATTACAGTGAACTTTTATTCAAATGGCCCAGTAGCAGATGTTACATACAAGACTAATAGTATCAAATACAACACAAGGCAGAATGTCACAACCCGAACACTGAGCCTACCCAGAAACCACCCTGTCACTCCCCCAGGACACCATGTAGAACTGAAACAATATGGCTTTATCTCTACCGGTTAGGATAGGTGGAAGTCACTGCTACTCATCTGATCATTTTAGAGCCACACAAATGCTTAGGGGACAGGGGCAAGGTGTTGGCTTCTGGACAGGAGAGCCATCTGAAATAACAGACTCCCTGAAAGGAGTAACACCGAGGTTAAGAGTCAAGGCTTTAGAAACATTTGCGGTGGACGATAGACGGGCCGGATTCCTCGTATTCCTGCTTGGAAATCCACATCTGTTGGAAGGTGGAGAGAGAGGCCAGGATGGAACCGCCAATCCACACAGAGTATTTACGCTCGGGAGGGGCGATGATCTGGCGACAAGAGATTTGAACGTATACATCAGTAAAACAGGGAGAAGTAAAGTTGTTTTATTGCAGAACACATTCATAAATCAGATTTCTGATGAAAGTATTCGGGAAGCCAAAAATATCACATGAGAAAAAATAAATATGGCTAGTCGAGAGATGCCACACTGAATGCCCATGGGCTAAAAGTCACAGAATCACACGTGAATGCCCACCTTAATCTTCATAGTAGGAGGTGCCAAGCCACTGATCTCCTTCTGCATTCTATCAGCGATGCCAGGGAACATAGTGGTTCCACCTGAGAGAACAGTGTTGGCATACAGGTCTTTCCTGATGTCCACATCACACTTCATGATAGAGTTGTAGGTGGTCTCGTGCACTCCAGTGCTTTCCATCCCTACAAAAGCAAGCGTAGCCACATGTCAATAAGCAGCCCTAGGAACAGAAATTAACAGGCCTACAAGTATGGCTCTTTTAATGAGGTCAGTGAACACGCAACTGACAAGAACCTCAGAGCTCCACCCAAACAAGGGCACTGCGTTCATCCACCTCTGGCCTGCTCGCCTCCCTACCACTGATACAGTTCCGCTCCAGCCAGTCAAAACTGTTCGCTGCTCACCCAACAATGTGGAACAAACTCCCTCCCTGGCCTTGGTGCAGGTTATCATGGCACAGCACCACAGACCGCATGGATACCTAGGATTAGGATAAAGTAATCCCTCTCACCTCCCCCTTAAAAGATTTAGATGCACTACTGTTCCACTGGATGTCATAAGGTGAATGCGCAATTTGTAAAAGTCGCTCTGGATGGAAGCGTCTGCTAAATGACTTAAATGTAAACAGTTGTATAGTGGTGAATGACTGTCACTAAGCTGAGTAACATTGTACATGTGATGAGCGACTCCAGTGGCCAAATGGAACAGTCGTCCACTGATTTATAAAATACATTTTAAAAAGCCAGAAAGTTCTAGGTGTTTAGTGCTTATGAATAGTCATATCAATACATAACTGAGGGTGCATCTTTGGGACTATAGTTACCACAGTCGCCAGCCATAAACAAATGACATTTTTTAGCTGAGACCCTTTAAAGACACAGAAAAACATCTCACCAATGAAGGACGGCTGGAACATGGTCTCAGGGCACCGGAAGCGCTCGGTGCGATAGTGATGACCTGTCCATCAGGCAGCCTCGTAGCTCTTCTCCCAGAGAGGAACTGGGCAGGCAGCCTGTCTCTGCTCAAGTCAGCGCCCACGTAAGGCCAGCTTCTCCTTGATATCGCGCGCAATCTCCCTCGGCCGTGGTGGTGAAGCTGTAGCCACGCTCAGTCAGGATCTTCATCAGGTAGTCCGTGGTCGCGTCCGGCCAGGTCCAGGCATGGGATGGCGTGGGGAAGGCGTGGCCACCGTAGATGGGCACCGTGTGGCTGCGCCATCCCCAGAATCCATCACGATTCCTGTGGTGCGACCAGATGCGTCAGAAAGCACGGCCTGGATACCTACATACATGGCTGGGCTGTTGAAGGTCTCAAACATGATCTGGTGGAAGAATAGAAAGGTGGGAATTAGGACTGTGAGAGACTCTTTATAAAAAAGGGTGTTTTAAACACCTACAAATACTGCTAAAATGGGAGGCCCACCACTACCCTCAGGCAAGGTGAACAGAGGTAACCCTGATGTGAAACTGCTCTACATTCTGCTAGTGGATGAGGAGTCCATGTAAATAAAATGGCTGGGTTTTGTTGTAAAAAAACATAATGCCCCCACTTACCTGGGTCATCTTCTCCTGTTGGCTTTGGGGTTGAGTGGGGCCTCTGTGAGCAGGACGGGATGCTCTTCGGGGCCACACGCAGCTCATTGTAAGAAGGTGTGATGCCAGATCTTCTCCATGTCGTCCCAGTTGGTAACAATGCCGTGCTCGATGGGGTACTTCAGAGTCAGGATGCCCCTCTTGCTCTGGGCCTCATCTCCCACGTAGCTGTCCTTCTGTCCCATGCCCACCATCACACCCTGGGGAAAGAGACATTACACTTTTGTCCCTGCACTACGCATAAACTCAAGTGACTACAGAAGTTGTTTTCATCAAATGTTGGCTTGAGTTGCCTGTATGTTTCACATACACAGCGCAATCAATGTCTTATCTCATGAAATCACAATCTTTAGTTTAAGGCTACCAATACATTATGCTTTTGTTAGTGGGTTTGGGGAGGGTGTCCCCTTTTTAAACAAGGCCATTTCTGGCCAATATTTGTCCATTTAGTGGACCTCTTGGCTCAAGAGCACCCCCAGAGGGAAGAGTTCTGTATAGCCTCTTCAAACTATCCCAAAGTCAGATATAGAGAACATTACCAAAAGTAAGAGAACACACACCTCAAACATCTAAATTCCAAAATCATGAGTATTAATATTGAGTTGGTCCCCTCCTTTTGCTGCTATAATAGCCTCCACTCATCTGAGAGGAAACTTTCCCACTAGATGTTTGAACAATGCTGTGAAATTGCTTCCTATTCAGCCACAGAGCATTAGTGAAGTCAGGCACTGATGTTGAGCAAAATAGGCCTGACTATGATCGGTGTTCCACTTCATCACAAAAGTGTTCAATGGGGTTGAGGTCTGGGCTCTGTGCAGGCCAGTCAAGTTCTTCCATTCGATCCACAGACCATTTCTGTATGGACCTCACTTTGTGCACAGGAGTATCATCATGCTGAAACAGGAAATGGTCTTCACACACAAACTGTTGCCACAAAGACAAGAGCACAGAATCATCCAGAATGTCATTGTATGCTGTAGTGTTAAGATGTCCCATTAATGGAATTACGTGGCCTAGCCTGAAACATGAAAAACAGCCCCAGACCATTATTCCTCCACCAAACTTTAGTTGACACTACACAGTCGGGCAGGTAGCGTTCTCCTGGCATCCGCCAAACCCAGATTCATCAGTCGGACTGCAAGATGGTGAAGCGTGAGTCAACACTCAAGAGAACGTGTTTCCACTGCTCCAGAGTCTAATGTCACTGAGCTTTACACCACAATGCGCATAGTGATCTTAGGCTTGTGTGCAGCTGCTTGGCCACGGAAACTAACTTCATTAAGCTCCGGACGAACAGTTCTTGTGCTGACGTTGCTTCCAGGGGCAGTTTGAAACTCTGTAGGGAGTGTTGCAACCAAGGTCAGACAATTTTTACATGCTTCAGCAGTCCCATTCTGTGAGCTTGTGTGGCCTACCACGTCACAGCTGAGCCATTGTTGCTCCTAGATGTTTCCACTTCAATAACAGCACTTACAGTTGACCAGGGTAGCTCTAGCAGGGCAGGAATTTGACAAACTGACTTGTTGGAAAGGTGGCATTCTAGGACAGTGCCACGTTGAAAGTCAGAGCTTTTCAGTAAGGCCCTTCTACTGACAACATGTGGATGAAACAGCCAAATCCACTAATTTGAAGGAGTGTCCACATATAGTTTGTGTATAAAAGTATAGCCTGTATTAAGTGAACCCGATATCCAAGAGCCCAGTATGGTTCCAACCTGATGTCTGGGTCTTCCAACAATGGAGGGGAAGACAGCACGGGGAGCATCATCCCCTGCAAAACCAGCCTTGCACATGCCTGAACCATTGTCAACCACCAGTGCAGCAATATCATCTTCAGCCATTCTGTAAAAAAACAGAGGATTAATGAATCAAGGCCTAAAAAGCAAGAACAAAACCATACCATTTTCTGGGTCAGGGTATATCATCAATACAGACCACCAATTACTACAGTATAAATGAGACAAATTAGAGGTCCTCATTAGTAAGTGTAGACATAGTCAGCTGTAATTCATAACAATTAGTTAAAATGTTTAACCAGTGACTTAATAAAGATAACTAGTCTACTAGCAGACATTGTAAAAACAGTGGAAATGAACCAAATACAATCATTTGGAACAATGCAAAGAATTCCAATCAGTCATTTATTCTCTCAATATATGGCTCCGATCCCAACAGCTCAAACACGTATTCACAGACAAATCCAAGCAAAGCTATATTTCAAATCAAGTGATTTTAACCATAGCTAGAACACATTTAGCGATACAACTCGACATTTCAGATTGGCTTTCTCAAACGTCGGGATAGTTGCGTTTGCTTACCTGTCAGTTAGGATGATTTCTCTTCAAGAATCCGGGAATGATGTCTTCAATGAAGTGTAGCATCCACATTTCAGCAGGAGACTATATACCTAATTTTCGCCCCAACCGTGCCTCATCCTCCGCCTTCGCGTTCACCTGCTCACACCAAATATGGGCATTGTTTTCAAAAAAAGACACCGGATTGGATTGGAAGGTGTTTTACGGTGGAAGTGACCGACCGTTGTCATTCACATGGTAGACGATATTAAAGAGATTGGAAGGTAACAGGTACATGTTGGGTTAGCCGAAAGGTTTTGGGTAATTTAAAGTCAGTATAATTTGGAAATGTAAGCAACGTCGTTGAATGTGTTAGCAGGCTAACCCAATACCAAGTGAACCCACATTGTGGAAAAGACAACAAAGAAGAGGTCTGGGGAAAAGAGGTCTGGGGCGATCATATTGTAGTGAGACAAAAGTAGCCGATAGTGCGCGATCAAATGTAATACCTCTATGTGCTCGATCCCTTCGTAATTTATGATCATGGTTTGATTGTTTTGTTTTGTTAAATAAATGTTTCCCAAACTATTATTTTGAAAGATCAGCTGCGTGTCACGCATCAGATCTGCGCACCCTGGACCAGTGTTGCATCGAAAGTTTGACGAGAGACAGGCATAGGTGGGCTATGCTGCCCTTCATAGTCTGTAGACACTAATCAAATACATATTAGACCATGTCAAATACGTGACCTGTGTTTAGTTATTCAGTACTTTACAATGTAACCTCAAAGCACCTAGTATACACAGGCAGCCTAATTCTGATCTGATTGGTCAAAATACCAATAATTGGGCAAAATATCAGAATTGGGCTGCCTTTGGGTAAAAATCAGGTATAATTGCTCCCGAAATACAGGCTAGCAGAAGGCAATTCTTGTAAAAAAAAATAACTCAATGTGTGAGAGGCCTGTACTTGTCTGTGGGGCTATAATTGGCTAACGGGCAGTAGTGGTGTGTGGGTAAAATCACTGGGGTTAGCCAAACCTATGTGTTGTGATACTTGCGTTGTTTGCTCTATAACATGTTAGCTCATATGGCTTGCGACCGTGATATATGGGCCTAAGGTCGAGACAATAAGAAGACACAGTGGCTGAATAAATTCAACAACACCTTTGTTTCATCACAAAACCGGAGAGCAACCTCTGTCT
>NW_027037370.1:0-19042 GCF_034236695.1 Oncorhynchus nerka
TACTGGTTTATAGTGCCTGTATGGGTAATCTGGTATACTACTGGTTTATAGTGCCTGTATGGGTAATCTGGTATACTACTGGTTTATAGTGCCTGTATGGGTAATCTGGTATGACTATACTACTGGTTTATAGTGCCTGTATGGTAATCTGGTATACTACTGGTTTATAGTGCCTGTTTGGGTAATCTGGTATACTACTACTGGTTTATAGTGCCTGTATGGGTAATCTGGCCTATGACTATACTACTGGTTTATAGTGCCTGTATGGGTAATCTGGTATGACTATACTACTGGTTTATAGTGCCTGTATGGGTAATCTGGTATGACTATACTACTGGTTTATAGTGCCTGTATGGGTAATCTGGTATGACTATACTACTGGTTTATAGTGCCTGTATGGGTAATCTGGTATACTACTGGTTTATAGTGCCTGTATGGGTAATCTGGTATACTACTGGTTTATAGTGCCTGTATGGGTAATCTGGTATACTACTGGTTTATAGTGGGTAATCTGGTATACTACTGGTTTATAGTGCCTGTAATAATCTGGTATGACTATACTACTGGTTTATAGTGCCTGTATGGGTAATCTGGTATACTACTGGTTTATAGTGCCTGTATGGGTAATCTGGTATGACTATACTACTGGTTTATAGTGCCTGTATGGGTAATCTGGTATGACTATACTACTGGTTTATAGTGCCTGTATGGGTAATCTGGTATACTACTGGTTTATAGTGCCTGTATGGGTAATCTGGTATGACTACTGGTTTATAGTGCCTGTATGGGTAATCTGGTATACTACTGGTTTATAGTGCCTGTATGGGTAATCTGGTATACTATAGTGCTGCTGCCTTATGGGTAATCTGGTATACTACTGGTTTATAGTGCCTGTATGGGTAATCTGGTATGACTATACTACTGGTTTATAGTGCCTGTATGGGTAATCTGGTATGACTATACTACTGGTTTATAGTGCCTGTATGGGTAATCTGGTATGACTACTACTGGTTTATAGTGCCTGTATGGGTAATCTGGTATGACTATACTACTGGTTTATAGTGCCTGTATGGGTAATCTGGTATACTACTGGTTTATAGTGCCTGTATGGGTAATCTGGTATATACTACTGGTTTATAGTGCCTGTATGGGTAATCTGGTATGACTATACTACTGGTTTATAGTGCCTGTATCTGGGTAATACTACTGGTTTATACTGGTACTACTGGTTTATAGTGCCTGTATGGGTAATCTGGTATACTACTGGTTTACCTGTTGGGTAATCTGGTATGACTACTGGTTTATAGTGCTGGTATACTACTGGTTTATAGTGCCTGTAAATCTGGTATACTACTGGTTTATAGTGCCTGTATGGGTAATCTGGTATGGTTTATAGTGCTATACTGGTATACTGGTTTATAGTGCCTGTATGGGTAATCTGGTATGACTATACTCTGCTGGTTTATAGTGCCTGTATGGGTAATCTGGTATACTACTGGTTTATAGTGCCTGTATGGGTAATCTGGTATGACTATACTACTGGTATGACTATACTTATATAGTGCCTGTATGGGTAATCTGGTATGCCTATACTACTGGTTTATAGTGCCTGTATGGGTAATCTGGTATACTACTGGTTTATAGTGCCTGTATGGGTAATCTGGTATGACTATACTACTGGTTTATAGTGCCTGTATGGGTAATCTGGTATGCCTATACTGCTGGTTTATAGTGCCTGTATGGGTAATCTGGTATACTACTGGTTTATAGTGCCTGTATGGGTAATCTACTGGTTTATAGTGCTGTACTGGTTTATAGTGCCTGTATGGGTAATCTATGGGTAATCTGGTATACTACTGGTTTATAGTGCCTGTTTGGGTAATCTGGTTTATACTACTGGTTTATAGTGCCTGTATGGGTAATCTGGTATGACTATACTACTGGTTTATAGTGCCTGTTTGGGTAATCTGGTATACTACTGGTTTATAGTGCCTGTTTGGGTAATCTGGTATGACTATACTGCTGGTTTATAGTGCCTGTATGGGTAATCTGGTATACTACTGGTTTATAGTGCCTGTATGGGTAATCTGGTATGACTATACTACTGGTTTATAGTGCCTGTATGGGTAATCTGGTATGCCTATACTGCTGGTTTATAGTGCCTGTTTATAGGGTAATCTGGTATACTACTGGTTTATAGTGCCTGTTTGGGTATCTGGGTAATCCGGTATACTATACTGGTTTATAGTGCCTGTTTGGGTAATCTACTGGGTAATCTGGTATACTACTGCTGGTTTATAGTGCCTGTATGGGTAATCTGGTATACTACTGGTTTATAGTGCCTGTATGGGTAATCTGGTATGACTATACTACTGGTTTATAGTGCCTGTTTGGGTAATCTGGTTTATACCTACTGGTTTATGGTTTATAGTGCCTGTATGGGTAATCTGGTATGACTATACTACTGGTTTATAGTGCCTGTATGGGTAATCTGGTAGGACTATACTACTGGTTTATAGTGCCTGTATGGGTAATCTGGTATGACTATACTACTGGTTTATAGTGCCTGTATGGGTAATCTGGTATACTACTGGTTTATAGTGCCTGTATGGGTAATCTGGTATACTACTGGTTTATAGTGCCTGTATGGGTAATCTGGTATACTACTGGTTTATAGTGCCTGTATGGGTAATCTGGTATGACTATACTACTGGTTTATAGTGCCTGTATGGGTAATCTGGTATGACTATACTACTGGTTTATAGTGCCTGTATGGGTAATCTGGTATACTACTGGTTTATAGTGCCTGTATGGGTAATCTGGTATGACTATACTACTGGTTTATAGTGCCTGTATGGGTAATCTGGTATGACTATACTACTGGTTTATTATAGGGCCTGTATGGGTAATCTGGTATGACCATGCTACTGGTACTCACCACGTGCTCTCGCCACTGGTGTCCCCCAGGGCTCTGTTCTAGGCCCTCTCCTATTCTCGCTATACACCAAGTCACTTGGCTCTGTCATAACCTCACATGGTCTCTCCTATCATTGCTATGCAGACGACACACAATTAATCTTCTCCTTTCCCCTTCTGACGACCAGGTGGCGAATCGCATCTCTGCATGTCTGGCAGACATATCAGTGTGGATGACGGATCACCACCTCAAGCTGAACCTCGGCAAGACGGAGCTGCTCTTCCTCCCGGGGAAGGACTGCCCGTTCCATGATCTCGCCATCACGGTTGACAACTCCATTGTGTCCTCCTCCCAGAGCGCTAAGAACCTTGGCGTGATCCTGGACAACACCCTGTCGTTCTCAAATAACATCAAGGCGGTGGCCCGTTCCTGTAGGTTCATGCTCTACAACATCCGCAGAGTACGACCCTGCCTCACACAGGAAGCGGCGCAGGTCCTAATCCAGGCACTTGTCATCTCCCGTCTGGATCACTGCAACTCGCTGTTGGCTGGGCTCCCTGCCTGTGCCATTAAACCCCTACAGCTACCCTCACGTCACCCCGCTCCTCCGCTCTCTCCACTGGCTTCCAGTTGAAGCTCGCATCCGCTACAAGACCATGGTGCTTGCCTACGGAGCTGTGAGGGGAACGGCACCTCAGTACCTCCAGGCTCTGATCAGGCCCTACACCCAAACAAGGGCACTGCGTTCATCCACCTCTGGCCTGCTCGCCTCCCTACCACTGAGGAAGTACAGTTCCCGCTCAGCCCAGTCAAAACTGTTCGCTGCTCTGGCCTCCCAATGGTGGAACAAACTCCCTCACGACGCCAGGACAGCGGAGTCAATCACCACCTTCCGGAGACACCTGAAACCCCACCTCTTTAAGGAATACCTAGGATAGGATAAAGTAATCCTTCTCACCCCCCCTTAAAAGATTTAGATGCACTATTGTAAAGTGGCAGTTCCACTGGATGTCATAAGGTGAACGCACCAATTTGTAAGTCGCTCTGGATAAGAGCGTCTGCTAAATGACTTAAATGTAAATGTGTAAAAATGGTACTGCTTGCTTTAATTCGATACTGTGCTCAATATGCTTGACTGAAGATTCCCCAAAATGAATATTGCCCTGTGGTCACCTGATCCTGGTCACCTGATCCTGGTCACCTGATCACCTGATCCTGGTCACCTGATCCTGATCACCTGATCCTGGTCACCTGATCCTGGTCACCTGATCCTGATCACCTGATCCTGGTCACCTGATCACCTGATCACCTGATCCTGGTCACCTGATCCTGCTCAGTGACAGGCTGCCACAGCAGAACTAAAACCATCTAATGTGGTGAGGTTACACAGATGGAAAGACTAATTATATTCGTTTTAAAACTACCACCGACCTAAAAAAAAAAGTAGAAACCATTTCATTTATGGTTTACAGGAAAAGGTTATATTATTTTATAGTTTTTTAAATTTATTTTTTTAAATACAGACGCCTCACAAGTCCTGGCAGCTTCATTAAATAGTATCCGCAAAAACACCAGTCTCAATGTCAACAGTGAAGAGGCGACTCCGGGATGCTGGCCTTCTAGGCAGAGTTCCTCTGTCCAGTCTCATCGTCAACAGTGAAGAGGTGACTCCGGGATGCTGGCCTTCTAGGCAGAGTTCCTCTGTCCAGTCTCAACGTCAACAGTGAAGAGGCGACTCAGGGATGCTGGCCTTCTAGGCCGAGTTCCTCTGTCCAGTCTCATCGTCATCATCGTCAACAGTGAAGAGGCGACTCAGGGACGATGGCCTTCTAGGCAGAGTTCCTCTGTCCAGTCTCATCGTCATCATCGTCAACAGTGAAGAGGCGATTCCGGGATGCTGGCCTTCTAGGCAGAGTTCCTCTGTCCAGTCTCAACGTCAACAGTGAAGAGGCGACTCCGGGATGCTGGCCTTCTAGGCAGAGTTCCTCTGTCCAGTCTCATCGTCATCATCGTCAACAGTGAAGAGGCGACTCCGGGATGCTGGCCTTCTAGACAGAGTTCCTCTGTCCAGTCAAATCAAATCAAATCAAATCCAATTTTATTTGTCACATACACATGGTTAGCAGATGTTAATGCGAGTGTAGCGAAATGCTTGTGCTTCTAGTTCCGACAATGCAGTGATAACCAACAAGTAATCTAACTAACAATTCCAAAACTACTGTCTTATACACAGTGTAAGGGGATAAGGAATATGTACATAAGGATATATGAATGAGTGATGGTACAGAGCAGCATACAGTAGATGGTATCGAGTACAGTATATACATATGAGATGAGTATGTAGACAAAGTAAACAAAGTGGCATAGTTAAAGTGGCTATTGACATAAGAATGCAGTCGATGATCTAGAGTACAGTATATACATATGCATATGAGATGAATAATGTAGGGTAAGTAACATTATATAAGGTAGCATTGTTTAAAGTGGCTAGTGATATATTTACATCATTTCCCATTATTAAAGTGGCTGGAGTTGGGTCAGTGTCAATGACAGTGTGTTGGCAGCAGCCACTCAATGTTAGTGGTGGCTGTTTAACAGTCTGATGGCCTTGAGATAGAAGCTGTTTTTCAGTCTCTCGGTCCCAGCTTTGATGCACCTGTACTGACCTCGCCTTCTGGATGATAGCGGGGTGAACAGGCAGTGGTTCGGGTGGTTGATGTCCTTGATGATCTTTATGGCCTTCCTGTAACATCGGGTGGTGTAGGTGTCCTGGAGGGCAGGTAGTTTGCCCCCGGTGATGCGTTGTGCAGACCTCACTACCCTCTGGAGAGCCTTACGGTTGAGGGCGGAGCAGTTGCCGTACCAGGCGGTGATACAGCCCGCCAGGATGCTCTCGATTGTGCATCTGTAGAAGTTTGTGAGTGCTTTTGGTGACAAGCCGAATTTCTTCAGCCTCCTGAGGTTGAAGAGGCGCTGCTGCGCCTTCTTCACGACGCTGTCAGTGTGAGTGGACCAATTCAGTTTGTCTGTGATGTGTATGCCGAGGAACTTAAAACTTGCTACCCTCTCCACTACTGATCCATCGATGTGGATAGGGGGGTGTTCCCTCTGCTGTTTCCTGAAATCCACAATCATCTCCTTAGTTTTGTTGACGTTGAGTGTGAGGTTATTTTCCTGACACCACACTCCGAGGGCCCTCACCTCCTCCCTGTAGGCAGTCTCGTCGATGTTGGTAATCAAGCCTACCACTGTTGTGTCGTCCGCAAACTTGATGATTGAGTTGGAGGCGTGCATGGCCACGCAGTCGTGGGTGAACAGGGAGTACAGGAGAGGGCTCAGAACGCACCCTTGTGGGGCCCCGTGTTGAGGATCAGCGGGGAGGAGATGTTGTTGCCTACCCTCACCACCTGGGGGCGGCCCGTCAGGAAGTCCAGAACCCAGTTGCACAGGGCGGGGTCGAGACCCAGGGTCTCGAGCTTGATGACGAGCTTGGAGGGTACTATGGTGTTGAATGCCGAGCTGTAGTCGATGAACAGCATTCTCACATAGGTATTCCTCTTGTCCAGGTGGGTTAGGGCAGTGTGCAGTGTGGTTGAGATTGCATCGTCTGTGGACCTATTTGGGCGGTAAGCAAATTGGAGTGGGTCTAGGGTGTCAGGTAGGGTGGAGGTGATATGGTCCTTGACTAGTCTCTCAAAGCACTTCATGATGACGGAAGTGAGTGCTACGGGGCGGTAGTCGTTTAGCTCAGTTACCTTAGCTTTCTTGGGAACAGGAACAATGGTGGCCCTCTTGAAGCATGTGGGAACAGCAGACTGGTATAGGGATTGATTGAATATGTCCGTAAACACACCGGCCAGCTGGTCTGCGCATGCTCTGAGGGCGCGGCTGGGGATGCCGTCTGGGCCTGCAGCCTTGCGAGGGTTAACACGTTTAAATGTCTTACTCACCTCGGCTGCAGTGAAGGAGAGACCGCATGTTTTCGTTGCAGGCCGTGTCAGTGGCAATGTATTGTCCTCAAAGCGGGCAAAAAGTTATTTAGTCTGCCTGGGAGCAAGACATCCTGGTCCGTGACTGGGCTGGGTTTCTTCTGTAGTCCGTGATTGACTGTAGACCCTGCCACATGCCTCTTGTGTCTGAGCCATTGAATTGAGATTCCACTTTGTCTCTGTACTGACGCTTAGCTTGTTTAATAGCCTTGCGGAGGGAATAGCTGCATTGTTTATATTCGGACATATTACCAGACACCTTGCCCTGATTAAAAGCAGTGGTTCGCGCTTTCAGTTTCACGCGAATGCTGCCATCAATCCACGGTTTCTGGTTTGGGAATGTTTTTATCGTTGCTATGGGAACGACATCTTCGACGCACGTTCTAATGAACTCGCACACCGAATCAGCGTATTCGTCAATATTTCCATCTGACGCAATACGAAACATGTCCCAGTCCACGTGATGGAAGCAGTCTTGGAGTGTGGAGTCAGCTTGGTCTGACCAGCGTTGGACAGACCTCAGCGTGGGAGCCTCTTGTTTTAGTTTCTGCCTGTAGGCAGGGATCAGCAAAATGGAGTCGTGGTCAGCTTTTCCGAAAGGGGGGCGGGGCAGGGCCTTATATGCGTCGCGGAAGTTAGAGTAACAATGATCCAAGGTTTTACCACCCCTGGTTGCGCAATCGATATGCTGGTAAAATTTAGGGAGTCTTGTTTTCAGATTAGCTTTGTTAAAATCCCCAGCTACAATGAATGCAGCCTCCGGATAAATGGTTTCCAGTTTGCAAAGAGTTAAATAAAGTTCGTTCAGAGCCATCGATGTGTCTGCTTGGGGGGGATATATACGGCTGTGATTATAATCGAGGAGAATTCTCTTGGAAGATAATGCGGTCTACATTTGATTGTGAGTCTCAACGTCAACAGTGAAGAGGCGACTCCGGGATGCTGGCCTTCTAGGCAGAGTTCCTCTGTCCAGTCTCATCGTCAACAGTGAAGAGGCGACTCCGGGATGCTGGCCTTCCTTCGAGGCAGAGTTCCTCTGTCCAGTGTCTGTGTTCTTTTGCCCATCTTAATCTTTCTTTTTATTGGCCAGTCTGAGATAGGATTTTTTCTTTGCAACTCTGCCTAGAATGTATTCCTGGTTCCGTCAAATGTAATTCCAAATCACTTCTATCAAAAAGATTCCCTTGACACTATTGGCAATTCCGGGCTTCAATCCCGGCCTTCAATCCCAGGCTTCAGTCCCAGGCTTCAGTCCCAGGCTTCTGGTGCGATGGAGGGGATCAAAGCAGACTTCATAAAGCATTTAGAGCCCCACAGAGATAAGAGGAGTCTCCACAGCTTCATCATCACAACTCTACATGAAAAGACCCTGGGTTAAATGATCTAATTACAACACAAAGAACGAGCCAAACCATCTCTCATCTCGCTCTCTCTCCCCCCACCTCTCTCTCCCACCAAAACCCTATTATGATGGGGTTTCCTTTATTCTGGCAGCTCGTGGTGGCCCAATGCCCTATTATGTTGGGGTTTCCTTTATTCTGGCAGCTCGTGGTGGCCCAATGCCCTATTATGTTGGGGTTTCCTTTATTCTGGCAGCTCGTGGTGGCCTAAAGCCCTATTATGATGGGGTTTCCTTTATTTTGGCAGTTACCTGTACATTCTGGCAGCACGTGGTGTCCCAATGCCCTATTATGATGGGGTTTCCTTTATTTTGGCAGTTACCTATACATTCTGGCAGCTCGTGGTGGCCTAAAGCCCTATTATGATGGAGTTTCCTTTATTTTGGCAGTTACCTATACATTCTGGCAGCTCGTGGTGTCCCAATGCCCTATTATGATGGAGTTTCCTTTATTTTGGCAGTTACTTGTACATTCTGGCAGCTCGTGGTGTCCCAATGCCCTATTATGATGGGGTTTCCTTTATTTTGGC
This sequence comes from Oncorhynchus nerka, assembly GCF_034236695.1. Taxonomy (NCBI): domain Eukaryota; kingdom Metazoa; phylum Chordata; class Actinopteri; order Salmoniformes; family Salmonidae; genus Oncorhynchus; species Oncorhynchus nerka. The sequence goes on from NW_027037370.1 coordinate 8,836, forward strand.
AGTTACCTGTACATTCTGGCAGCTCGTGGTGTCCCAACGCCTTATTATGATGGGGTTTCCTTTATTTTGGCAGTTACCTATACATTCTGGCAGCTCGTGGTGGCCTAAAGCCCTATTATGATGGAGTTTCCTTTATTTTGGCAGTTACCTATACATTCTGGCAGCTCGTGGTGTCCCAACGCCCTATTATGATGGGGTTTCCTTTATTCTGGCAGCTCGTGGTGTCCCAACACCCTATTATGATGGGGGTTTCCTTTATTTTGGTAGTTACCTGTACATTGTCCACCCATAGTATCAGTTATCAGGAAAACCTACCAAAGTACTCTCCATAAACTAGGGTGAGTGACCTAATCCATAAAGAGTTCATTAAAATGTGTGTTAATGGTACGACCATTAACGTTTGATTGTCAGGGGCTCGTAATGTGAGGCAACATAAAGAGGTTAATTATCTAATCAACTAATAACTATGTTACATTTTTACCTGATGAAATTAATCATGTAACTATTAACTCATTAGGATCTGGGGCACTATGAGAGCAGTTCTTTAAAGAGTGACCATCTCTCAAATGAAAATCTAAAAAGGTCTTTACCTATCACATCTATAAAACAGTCAATTTATTAATCATAACCTTGTGTTATATCACCATTCTGAACAGTCGTAACCTTGCATCTGCAAAAACCCAAGCCTTTACTTATGATTCAGTACTATACAAATTGGTTTAATGATTTATTTACTAGCTAACGAAACGGTAACAGGATAAACATACACACTTAATACGTTAAAAACAGGTCCCTAGCGGACTGACAACATTATGGCTGCGTGTTACAAAAGAGATGGAGAGGACGAGAGACAGAAACCACTCTCACCTACAGTAAACATAAAACAGCACACGAACCGCTTTGAGTAACAAATCATGAACGCATTTACGTGAAATGCCTGGGTTCGCCGTGGATCTCTCTCGGTGGACAGGGAGTTGGGACTTCTCACGGCACGTTTGTAAGGTTCTGATTGTTCAAAAAGGATTCAAACAAGTTTTCTGCTGTTGTTCTCCTTTGTAGTCGAGTCCGGTGTCCGGTGACATGTCACATAGTCAAGAACAGAACAAAGTTTATTTCCCTTCCATTCGCTCTTGAAGATGCTTCTTTGAAGATAGGCTAGCCAGCCGTGTCGATGGTTCCCCAGTGGGGTGATGATGAGAGCAGTGATATACTGTCACGTTCTGACCTTTATTTCCTTTGTTTTGTATTTATTTAGTATGGTCAGGGCGTGAGCTGGGTGGGCAGTCTATGTTTGTTTTTCTATGTTTTGGGGTATTTCTATGTTTCGGCCTAGTATGGTTCTCAATCAGAGGCAGGTGTCATTAGTTGTCTCTGATTGAGAATCATACTTAGGTAGCCTGGGTTTCACTGTGTGTTTGTGGGTGATTGTTCCTGTCTCTGTGTTTTGCACCAGATAGGGCTGTTTTTGGTTTTCCACATTTATTGTTTTGTAGTGTTCGTGTTTATCTTTGTTTTGATTAAACATGAATCAATATAACCACGCTGCGTTTTGGTCCGCCTCTCCTTCACCACAGGAAACCCCTTACATATACGATGGTTTGAGCAGAGTAACAGAATGGTCCTACTGAAATTCGCTTTTCTAAGATACTTTACTTAGGACAGTTTAAAATCAGCCGTACCAGTGATTGTCCGGGAGGTGAGTTTCATCGCCTCCACCTCGTGTTGAAATTCAACAGTTCCAACCACTTTAAACCAGCTGCAGCCGTGTTCTATAGATCGCCTATGACCATTCCCCACGTTCCCATGTCAGAAATATTGTTCCAGTATCCTGCTTTTGAGCGTGTTAAGCGTTTCGGCTGGAAAAGTCTATTGAAACAAAAACGACATTTCCTTTGGTGACTCTTGGGAGAGCGAGACTTGGATAATCTCCCCATGATTTACAACAGAACGGGAGTTATTAACCCCCTTACCAGTTCCCTCCTCCCCATCCTCCTCCGCGGGGGGGGGCGCGTCTGATTGAAGTTATTCATTGCAAAGCTGTTCTGACCTATTTGGATTCTGGTGGACAGTCATGACAGAGGTTAGAGGTTTCTTATCTTCAGTCAATCCATCAAGATACATCAACCCAATAGGCCTCTCCCTGTCTCTAGGCCAATAGGAAAATGAGGGGGGGGGCAATGGCATCCTATTCCCTTTATAGTGCACTACTATAGACCAGGGCTCTATAGGGAATAGGCTGTCATTTGGGATACAACCCTTGAGGAGATTAGTTATGAGTCCCTCAGCTGAGAGACTGATTCAGACATGACAACGTGGAGAGGAGTGTTGTTGTTTCTGCTTTCTGGAAAAAAGAGATCTGTTCTACTGGAGAGTTAATCAGAGAGAAGGAATGTGATTGTTCCTGGGCCAGACATGTCAGAGAGGGATGGAGAGAGAGAGAGGAGAGAGGGGGGGGGAGAGAGGGAGAGAGGGGGGGGTAGAGAGGGAGAGAGAGAGAGGGGGGATAGAGAGAGAGAGAGAGGGGGATAGAGAGAGAGAGGGGATGGAGAGAGGAGGGGAGAGAGAGAGAGAGAGAGGGGGATGGAGAGGGGGAGAGAGAGAGAGGGGGTGGAGAGGGAGAGAGAGGGGGTGGAGGGGGAGAGAGAGGGGGGAGAGGGAGAGAGGGGGGGGGGGAGAGAGAGAGACAGAGAGAGAGAGACAGAGGGGGGTGGAGGGGGAGAGAGAGGAGAGAGAGAGAGAGGGATGTGGAGAGAGAGAGGGGATGGAGAGAGAGAGAGAGAGGGGGATGTGGAGAGAGAGAGAGAGGATGGAGAGAGAGAGAGAGGGGGATGGAGAGAGAGACAGAGAGACAGAGAGAGAGAGAGACAGAGAGAGAGAGAGACAGAGAGAGAGAGAGACAGAGAGAGAGACAGAGAGAGAGACAGAGAGAGAAAGAGAGAGATGGTTTGAGAGGGACTTGATCTGAGGACAACGGAGGTTAAAACCCTTCAACCATCAGCCCCAGAGCCGAGCGATTCACAACAACCCTTTCAGAATTCACCTCACGTTCTTAAGCAGTCGACAAACAAAACTAATCCTAATCCTTTATCAAACATACCTTTGATTTAGAAAACCACACAGCAGATATTGCCTTTAAATGTCAAAGTAACCATGACACCCTAGACAACAAGAGACAGTAGGTTACATCCTAAATGCCATCTGATTATGGATTTACCATCATACCATCAGACAGGAGCAGACTGAGGGCATGTCCCAAATTACAACCCTCTATAGGGCACTACCTTCACCAGGGCCCTATAGGACACTATATAAGGGCACTACCTTCACCAGGGCCCTATAGGGCACTACCTTCACCAGGGCCCTATAGGGCACTATATAAGGGCACTACCTTCACCAGGGCCCTATAGGACACTATATAAGAGCACTACCTTCACCAGGGCCCTATAGGACACAATATAAGAGCACTACCTTCACCAGGGCCCTATAGGACACTATATAAGGGCACTACCTTCACCAGGGCCCTATAGGACACTATATAAGAGCACTACCTTCACCAGGGCCCTATAGGACACTATATAAGGGCACTGCCTTCACCAGGGCCCTATAGGACACTATATAAGAGCACTACCTTCACCAGGGCCCTATAGGACACTATATAAGGGCACTATCTTCGAAACCAGGATTTCACCTGCAGTGTGGAGACGAAACCAGGATTTCACCTGCAGTGTGGAGACTAAACCAGGATTTCACCTGCAGTGTGGAGACTAAACCAGGATTTCACCTGCAGTGTGGAGACTAAACCAGGATTTCACCTGCAGTGTGGAGACTAAACCAGGATTTCACCTGCAGTGTGGAGACTAAACCAGGATTTCACCTGCAGTGTGGAGACTAAACCAGGATTTCACCTGCAGTGTGGAGACTAAACCAGGATTTCACCCGCAGTGTGGAGACTAAACCAGGATTTCACCCGCAATGTGGAGACTAAACCAGGATTTCACCCGCAGTGTGGAGACTAAACCAGGATTTCACCCGCAGTGTGGAGACTAAACCAGGATTTCATCGTCAGTGTGGAGACTAAACCAGGATTTCATCGTCAGTGTGGAGACTAAACCAGGATTTCATCGTCAGTGTGGAGACTAAACCAGGATTTCACCTGCAGTGTGGAGACTAAACCAGGATTTCACCTGCAGTGTGGAGACTAAACCAGGATTTCACCTGCAGTGTGGAGACTAAACCAGGATTTCACCTGCAGTGTGGAGACTAAACCAGGATTTCACCCGCAGTGTGGAGACTAAACCAGGATTTCATCGTCAGTGTGGAGACTAAACCAGGATTTCACCGTCAGTGTGGAGACTAAACCAGGATTTCACCTGCAGTGTGGAGACTAAACCAGGATTTCACCTGCAGTGTGGAGACTAAACCAGGATTTCACCTGCAGTGTGGAGACTAAACCAGGATTTCACCTGCAGTGTGGAGACTAAACCAGGATTTCACCTGCAGTGTGGAGACTAAACCAGGATTTCACCTGCAGTGTGGAGACTAAACCAGGATTTCATCGTCAGTGTGGAGACTAAACCAGGATTTCATCGTCAGTGTGGAGACTAAACCAGGATTTCACCTGCAGTGTGGAGACTAAACCAGGATTTCATCGTCAGTGTGGAGACTAAACCAGGATTTCACCCGCAGTGTGGAGACTAAACCAGGATTTCACCCGCAGTGTGGAGACTAAACCAGGATTTCACCCGCAGTGTGGAGACTAAACCAGGATTTCACCCGCAGTGTGGAGACTAAACCAGGATTTCACCCGCAGTGTGGAGACTAAACCAGGATTTCACCCGCAGTGTGGAGACTAAACCAGGATTTCACCTGCAGTGTGGAGACTAAACCAGGATTTCATCGTCAGTGTGGAGACTAAACCAGGATTTCACCCGCAGTGTGGAGACTAAACCAGGATTTCAGTGAACTGCCTGAATGTGTGTAGATACACCCTCAGTCCCAAAACCACAGACGAAGCCTAGAGTCACTCAGGCTTTGTCTCGGAGTTTGACAGATTATGGGGTGTGGATGGGGGGAAGAGAGTGAACATTGGCATTCAGGCTCTTAAGTAGACAGAATTACAGCAGAAGACATGGTGAAGCACTTGACACAACTGGGTTAGTTGTAAAGCAGAAGGCTGAGGAAATGAATCCCTTGACTACAGTCCGCACCAGTGACCCGACAGGGAACAGTCCACACCAGTGACCCGACAGGGAACAGTCCGCACCAGTGACCCGACAGGGAACAGCCCGCACCAGTGACCCGACAGGGAGCAGTCCAAACCAGTGACCCGACAGGGAGCAGTCCAAACCAGTGACCCAACAGACAGGGAACAGTCCACACCAGTGACCCGACAGGGAGCAGTCCAAACCAGTGACCCAACAGACAGGGAACAGTCCACACCAGTGACCCGACAGGGAACAGCCCGCACCGGTGACCCGACAGGGAACAGTCCACACCAGTGACCAGACAGGGAACAGTCCGCACCAGTGACCCAACAGACAGGGAACAGTCCACACCAGTGACCCAACAGACAGGGAACAGTCCACACCAGTGACCCGACAGGGAACAGTCCGCACCAGTGACCCGACAGGGAACAGTCCACACCAGTAACCTGACAGGGAACAGTCCACACCAGGGACCCGACAGGGAGCAGTCCACACCAGTGACCCGACAGGGAACAGTCCGCACCAGTGACCCGACAGGGAACAGTCCGCACCAGTGACCCGACAGGGAACAGTCATCGTGACCCGACGGGAACAGTCATCGTGACCCCGACAGGAAACAGTCATCGTGACCCCGACAGGAACGGTCAACGTGACCCGACAGGAACAGTCATCGTGACCCGACGGAAACAGTCATCGTGACCCCGACAGGAACGGTCAACGTGACCCGACGGAAACAGTCATCGTGACCCCGACAGGAACGGTCATCGTGACCCGACGGAATGGTCATCGTGACCCGACGGAAACAGTCATCGTGACCCCGACAGGAACGGTCAACGTGACCCGACGGAAACAGTCATTGTGACCCCGACAGGAACGGTCATCGTGACCCGACGGAAACAGTCATCGTGACCCCGACAGGAAACAGTCATCGTGACCTGACAGGACTGGATATCTCCATTAGAGGAGATCACACAAAGTATCATGTCAACAACAAGCCTATTTCTTCCAAACAACCTTTCTCTTTTAAATTGGATCTCATGAAGAAAAAAAACAGATCAATGTAATTGTACTTAGTGGCAATAACTGTCAACATCTAAACCCTGAAAGAAAATAGAAGGTCAGACTACACGTCAACTCCTCAGACTACACGTCAACTCCTCAGACTACACGTCAACTCCTCAGACTACACGTCAACTCCTCAGACTACACGTCAACTCCTCAGACTACACGTCAACTCCTCAGACTACAGGTCAACTCCTCAGACTACAGGTCAACTCCTCAGACTACAGGTCAACTCCCCAGACTACAGGTCAGCTCCTCAGACTACAGGTCAGCTCCTCAGACTACAGGTCAGCTCCTCAGACTACAGGTCAGCTCCTCAGACTACACGTCAACTCCTCAGACCACACGTCAACTCCTCTGACCACACGTCAACTCCTCTGACCACACGTCAACTCCTCAGACCACACGTCAACTCCTCAGACCACACGTCAACTCCTCAGACCACACGTCAACTCCCCAGACCACACGTCAACTCCTCAGACAGACTACACGTCAACTCCTCAGACAGACTACACGTCAACTCCTCAGACAGACTACACGTCAACTCCTCAGACTACACGTCAACTCCTCAGACTACACGTCAACTCCTCAGACTACACGTCAACTCCTCAGACTACACGTCAACTCCTCAGACTACACGTCAACTCCTCAGACTACACGTCAACTCCTCAGACTACACGTCAACTCCTCAGACAGACTACACGTCAACTCCTCAGACAGACTACACGTCAACTCCTCAGACAGACTACACGTCAACTCCTCAGACAGACTACACGTCAACTCCTCAGACTACACGTCAACTCCTCAGACTACACGTCAACTCCTCAGACTATACGTCAACTCCTCAGACTACACGTCAACTCCTCAGACTACACGTCAACTCCATCAACTCCACAGACTACACGTCAACTCCTCAGACAGACTACACGTCAACTCCTCAGACCACACGTCAACTACTCAGACCACACGTCAACTCCTCAGACTACACGTCAACTCCCCAGACCACACGTCAACTCCTCAGACCACACGTCAACTCCTCAGACAGACTACACATCAACTCCTCAGACTACACGTCAACTCCTCAGACTACACGTCAACTCCTCAGACTACACGTCAACTCCCCAGACTACACGTCAACTCCTCAGACAGACTACACGTCAACTCCTCAGACAGACTACACGTCAACTCCTCAGACTACACGTCAACTCCTCAGACTACACGTCAACTCCTCAGACTACACGTCAACTCCTCAGACTACACGTCAACTCCGTCAACTCCTCAGACTACACGTCAACTCCTCAGACAGACTACACGTCAACTCCTCAGACCACACGTCAACTCCTCAGACCACACGTCAACTCCCCAGACCGCACGTCAACTCCCCAGACCGCACGTCAACTCCTCAGACCGCACGTCAACTCCCCAGACCACACGTCAACTCCTCAGACAGACTACACGTCAACTCCTCAGACTACACGTCAACTCCTCAGACTACACGTCAACTCCTCAGACAGACTACACGTCAACTCCTCAGACAGACTACACGTCAACTCCTCAGACAGACTACACGTCAACTCCTCAGACTACACGTCAACTCCTCAGACTACACGTCAACTCCTCAGACTACACGTCAACTCCTCAGACTACACGTCAACTCCTCAGACTACACGTCAACTCCTCAGACTACACGTCAACTCCCCAGACTACAGGTCAACTCCTCAGACAGACTACAGGTCAACTCCTCAGACTACAGGTCAACTCCCCAGACTACAGGTCAGCTCCTCAGACTACAGGTCAGCTCCTCAGACTACAGGTCAGCTCCTCAGACTACAGGTCAACTCCCCAGACTACAGGTCAGCTCCTCAGACTACACGTCAACTCCTCAGACCACACGTCAACTCCTCTGACCACACGTCAACTCCTCAGACCACACGTCAACTCCTCAGACCACACGTCAACTCCTCAGACCACACGTCAACTCCTCAGACCACACGTCAACTCCCCAGACCACACGTCAACTCCTCAGACTACACGTCAACTCCTCAGACTACACGTCAACTCCTCAGACAGACTACACGTCAACTCCTCAGACAGACTACACGTCAACTCCTCAGACAGACATCAGTAATATGCAAAAGGGGGGTCTTCCCACGGCTCTGTTTGAATAGTCTGGTGTTGTTTAGACAGGTTTGGAGGAGCAGCAGGAGGAGAAGCAGTGGGCTAGGAACCAAAATCATCCCATCCACTCAGCCAGGAATGGTGGTGGTGGTGGTGGTGGTGGTGCAACCTGATCTCACCATACAATCACCAGGGATGTGTCCCAAAATGGCACCCTATTCCATATACAGCGCACTACTTTTGAACAGGGCCCATAGGGCACCATAGGGCGCCATTTGGGACATAGGGCGCCATTTGGGACATACCCCACCTCCCCCCCCCCCCAGTGTTCCCAACCAGGCAATGGACAAGGGCCAAGGGACTGTACAAGTTCCCTCAAGCAGAAGAGACCATAATCAGGACACAGTATGGGAGGTAGGAGCCAAGCAGGTTATCTAAAAAAAATAATCAGAACATCTTGATGAAGGAAGTCTGATGTTGCACGCCATTTCAGACCAGAAGCTTCTTTTTTTTTTTGTTTCCCGTAAAGATAAAAAGCAATGACCTCGTGTTGAGTCACGAGTGTACCGTGTGTTGAAGATGAGGAGAGCTTGGAAGAGCGTGTGACAAAGGATAAATGAACAGACACTGAATCGAGCCAAACCCCTAGAGGAATGGGAGGGAATTGCACCCTTCTCCCAGCAGCCTCTGTGGGTTGTAAAGATGGCGACGGCCCCACTTGGCCCTCAGACAGTCAGTGTTGGTATCAGACCTCAGCCCTTATCACCAGTGAAGAAGTGGCGACTCCGGGCTGGAGGAGATAGCATTTAGGTGTAAGGGAGTGGTGTTATCCTGAAATCAGTACTGGCTAGCCCAGCCACACAATATACTGCTGGTAATGGAAAGACATGTAGCCCAGCCACACAATATACTGCTGGTGGAAAGACATGTAGCCCAGCCACACAACATGCTGCTGACAAGAGATGTAGCCCAGCCACACAACATACTGCTGACAAGACATGTAGCCCAGCCACACAACATGCTGCTGACAAGACATGTAGCCCAGCCACGCAATATACTGCTGACAAGACATGTAGCCCAGCCACACAACATACTGCTGACAAGACATGTAGCCCAGCCACACAACATACTGCTGACAAGACATGTAGCCCAGCCACGCAACATACTGCTGATAAGACATGTAGTCCAGCCACACAACTAAAGTTATATAGTTATTTAACTATAGTTAAAATTAAATAAAAAATCTATTTCAGATGAGAGATTCTTCAAAGTAGCCACCCTTTGCCTTGATGACAGCTTTGCACACTCTTGGCGTTCTCTCCACCAGCTTCCCCCTAGGTTTGTTATGTGATGTAGGAGTGTGTGGGAGTGTGTAGGAGTGTGTGGGCTGTAGCAGAGTGTTATTCTCTCCACCAGCTTCCCCCTAGGTTTGTTATGTGATGTAGGAGTGTGTAGGAGTGTGTGGGCTGTAGCAGAGTGTTATTCTCTCCACCAGCTTCCCCCTTGGTTTGTTATGTGATGTAGGAGTGTGTGGGAGTGTGTGGGCTGTAGCAGAGTGTTATTCTCTCCACCAGCTTCCCCCTAGGTTTGTTATGTGATGTAGGAGTGTGTGGGAGTGTGTAGGAGTGTGTGGGCTGTGTGGGCTGTAGCAGAGTGTTATTCTCTCCACCAGCTTCCCCCTAGGTTTGTTATGTGATGTAGGAGTGTGTGGGAGTGTGTAGGAGTGTGTGGGCTGTAGCAGAGTGTTATTCTCTCCACCAGCTTCCCCCTAGGTTTGTTATGTGATGTAGGAGTGTGTAGGAGTGTGTAGGAGTGTGTGGGCT
>NW_027037371.1:0-19051 GCF_034236695.1 Oncorhynchus nerka
GACTGACCAGCCCTTAACCAACAGGTGTAGATCTCACAGTGAAATGCTGACTGACCGGCCCTTAACCTCACAGCAGAAATGTGACTGACCAGCCCTAATCAACAGGTCACAGTGAAATGCTGACTGACCAGCCCTTAACCAACAGGTGTAGACCTCACAGTGAAATGCTGACTGACCGGCCCTTAACCAACAGATGTAGACCTCACAGTGAAATGCTGACTGACCGGCCCTTAACCAACAGGTGTAGACCTCACAGTGAAATGCTGACTGACCAGCCCTTAACCAACAGGTCTGTAGACCTCACAGTGAAATGCTGACTGACCAGCCCTTAACCAACAGGTCTGTAGACCTCACAGTGAAATGAAATGCTGACTGACCGGCCCTTAACCAACAGGTGTAGACCTCACAGTGAAATGCTGACTGACCGGCCCTTAACCAACAGGTGTAGACCTCACAGTGAAATGCTGACTGACCGGCCCTTAACCAACAGGTGTAGACCTCACAGTGAAATGCTGACTGACCAGCCCCTTAACCAACAGATGTAGACCTCACAGGTCTAGACCTCACAGTGAAATGCTGACTGACCAGCCCTTAACCAACAGGTGTAGACCTCACAGTGAAATGCTGACTGACCAGCCCTTAACCAACAGGTGTAGACCTCACAGTGAAATGCTGACTGACCAGCCCTTAACCAACAGGTGTAGACCTCACAGTGAAATGCTGACTGACCAGCCCTTAACCAACAGGTGTAGTAGACCTCACAGTGAAATGCTGACTGACCAGCCCTTAACCAACAGGTGTAGTAGACCTCACAGTGAAATGCTGACTGACCAGCCCTTAACCAACGGGTGTAGACCTCACAGTGAAATGCAGACTGCCCAGCCCTTAACCAACAGGTGTAGACCTCACAGTGAAATGCAGACTGCCCAGCCCTTAACCAACAGGTGTAGACCTCACAGTGAAATGCAGACTGCCCAGCCCTTAACCAACAGGTATAGACCTCACAGTGAAATGCTGACTGCCCAGCCCTTAACCAACAGGTGTAGACCTCACAGTGAAATGCTGACTGACCAGCCCTTAACCAACAGGTCTGTAGACCTCACAGGGAAATGCTGACTGACCAGCCCTTAACCAACAGGTGTAGACCTCACAGTGAAATGCTGACTGACCGGCCCTTAACCAACAGGTGTAGACCTCACAGTGAAATGCTGACTGACCGGCCCTTAACCAACAGGTGTAGACCTCAGTGAAATGCTGACTGACCGGCCCTTAACCAACAGGTGTAGACCTCACAGTGAAATGCTGACTGACCGGCCCTTAACCAACAGGTGTAGACCTCACAGTGAAATGCTGACTGACCGGCCCTTAACCAACAGGTGTAGACCTCACAGTGAAATGCTGACTGACCGGCCCTTAACCAACAGGTGTAGACCTCACAGTGAAATGCTGACTGACTGGCCCTTAACCAACAGGTGTAGACCTCACAGTGAAATGCTGACTGACCAGCCCTTAACCAACAGATGTAGACCTCACAGTGAAATGCTGAATGACCAGCCCCTAACCAACAGGTGTAGACCTCACAGTGAAATGCTGACTGACCAGCCCTTAACCAACAGGTGTAGACCTCACAGTGAAATGCTGACTGACCGGCCCTTAACCAACAGGTGTAGACCTCAGAGTGAAATGCTGACTGACCGGCCCTTAACCAACAGGTGTAGACCTCACAGTGAAATGCTGACTGACCGGCCCTTAACCAACAGGTGTAGACCTCACAGTGAAATGCTGACTGACCGGCCCTTAACCAACAGGTGTAGACCTCACAGTGAAATGCTGACTGACAACTAACAGGTGTAGACCTCACAGTGAAATGCTGACTGACCGGCCCTTAACCAACAGGTGTAGACCTCACAGTGAAATGCTGACTGACCGGCCCTTAACCAACAGGTGTAGACCTCACAGTGAAATGCTGACTGACCGGCCCTTAACCAACAGGTGTAGACCTCACAGTGAAATGCTGACTGACCAGCCCTTAACCAACAGGTCTGTAGACCTCACAGGGAAATGCTGACTGACCAGCCCTTAACCAACAGGTGTAGACCTCACAGTGAAATGCTGACTGACCGGCCCTTAACCAACAGGTGTAGACCTCACAGTGAAATGCTGACTGACCGGCCCTTAACCAACAGGTGTAGACCTCACAGTGAAATGCTGACTGACCAGCCCTTAACCAACAGGTGTAGACCTCACAGTGAAATGCTGACTGACCAGCCCTTAACCAACAGGTGTAGACCTCACAGTGAAATGCTGACTGACCAGCCCTTAACCAACAGGTGTAGTAGACCTCACAGTGAAATGCTGACTGACCAGCCCTTAACCAACAGGTGTAGTAGACCTCACAGTGAAATGCTGACTGACCAGCCCTTAACCAACAGGTGTAGACCTCACAGTGAAATGCTGATTGACCAGCCCTTAACCAACAGGTCTGTAGACCTCACAGTGAAATGCTGACTGACCAGTCCTTAACCAACAGGTCTGTAGACCTCACAGTGAAATGCAGACTGACCAGTCCTTAACCAACAGGTCTGTAGACCTCACAGTGAAATGCTGACTGACCAGCCCTTAACCAACAGGTCTGTAGACCTCACAGTGAAATGCTGACTGCCCAGCCCTTAACCAACAGGTGTAGACCTCACAGTGAAATGCTGACTGACCAGTCCTTAACCAACAGGTGTAGACCTTACAGTGAAATGCTGACTGACCATCCCTTAACCAACAGGTGTAGACCTCACAGTGAAATGCTGACTGACCAGCCCTTAACCAACAGGTGTAGACCTCACAGTGAAATGCTGACTGACCAGCCCTTAACCAACAGGTCTGTAGACCTCACAGTGAAATGCTGACTGACCAGTCCTTAACCAACAGGTGTAGACCTCACAGTGAAATGCTGACTGACCAGCCCTTAACCAACGGGTGTAGACCTCACAGTGAAATGCTGACTGACCAGCCCTTAACCAACGGGTGTAGACCTCACAGTGAAATGCTGACTGACCAGCCCTTAACCAACAGGTGTAGACCTCACAGTGACATGCTGACTGACCAGCCCTTAACCAACAGGTCTGTAGACCTCACAGTGAAATGCTGACTGAACAGTCCTTAACCAACAGGTGTAGACCTCACAGTGAAATGCTGACTGACCAGCCCTTAACCAACAGGTCTGTAGACCTCACAGTGAAATGCTGACTGAACAGTCCTTAACCAACAGGTGTAGACCTCACAGTGAAATGCTGACTGACTAGCCCTTAACCAACAGGTGTAGACCTCACAGTGAAATGCTGACTGATCAGCCCTTAACCAACAGATGTAGACCTCACAGTGAAATGCTGATTGACCAGCCCTTAACCAACAGGTCTGTAGACCTCACAGTGAAATGCTGACTGACCAGCCCTTAACCAACAGGTGTAGACCTCACAGTGAAATGCTGACCGACCAGTCCTTAACCAACAGGTGTAGACCTTACAGTGAAATGCTGACTGACTAGCCCTTAACCAACAGGTGTAGACCTCACAGTGAAATGCTGACTGATCAGCCCTTAACCAACAGGTGTAGACCTCACAGTGAAATGCTGACTGACCAGTCCTTAACCAACAGGTCTGTAGACCTCACAGTGAAATGCTGACTGACCAGCCCTTAACCAACAGGTGTAGACCTCACGGTGAAATGCTGACTGACCAGCCCTTAACCAACAGGTGTAGACCTCACAGTGGAATGCTGACTGACCAGCCCTTAACCAACAGGTGTAGACCTCACAGTGAAATGCTGACTGACCAGTCCTTAACCAACAGGTGTAGACCTCACAGTGAAATGCTGATTGACCAGCCCTTAACCAACAGGTCTGTAGACCTCACAGTGAAATGCTGACTGACCAGTCCTTAACCAACAGGTCTGTAGACCTCACAGTGAAATTCAGACTGACCAGTCCTTAACCAACAGGTCTGTAGACCTCACAGTGAAATGCTGACTGACCAGCCCTAACCAACAGGTCTGTAGACCTCACAGTGAAATGCTGACTGTCCAGCCCTTAACCAACAGGTGTAGACCTCACAGTGAAATGCTGACTGACCAGTCCTTAACCAACAGGTGTAGACCTTACAGTGAAATGCTGACTGACCATCCCTTAACCAACAGGTGTAGACCTCACAGTGAAATGCTGACTGACCAGCCCTTAACCAACAGGTGTAGACCTCACAGTGAAATGCTGACTGACCAGTTCTTAACCAACAGGTCTGTAGACCTCACAGTGAAATGCTGACTGACCAGCCCTTAACCAACAGGTGTAGACCTCACAGTGAAATGCTGACTGACCAGCCCTTAACCAACAGGTGTAGACCTCACAGTGAAATGCTGACTGACCAGCCCTTAACCAACAGGTCTGTAGACCTCACAGTGAAATGCTGACTGACCAGTCCTTAACCAACAGGTCTGTAGACCTCACAGTGAAATGCTGACTGAACAGTCCTTAACCAACAGGTGTAGACCTCACAGTGAAATGCTGACTGACCAGTCCTTAACCAACAGGTGTAGACCTCACAGTGAAATGCTGATTGACCAGTCCTTAACCAACAGGTCTGTAGACCTCACAGTGAAATGCTGACTGACCAGCCCTTAACCAACAGGTGTAGACCTCACAGTGAAATGCTGACCGACCAGTCCTTAACCAACAGGTGTAGACCTTACAGTGAAATGCTGACTGACCAGCCCTTAACCAACAGGTGTAGACCTCACAGTGAAATGCTGACTGACCAGCCCTTAACCAACAGGTGTAGACCTCACAGTGAAATGCTGACCGACCAGTCCTTAACCAACAGGTGTAGACCTTACAGTGAAATGCTGACTGACCAGTCCTTAACCAACAGGTGTAGACCTCACAGTGAAATGCTGACTGACCAGCCCTTAACCAACGGGTGTAGACCTCACAGTGAAATGCTGACTGACCAGCCCTTAACCAACGGGTGTAGACCTCACAGTGAAATGCTGACTGACCAGCCCTTAACCAACAGGTGTAGACCTCACAGTGACATGCTGACTGACCAGCCCTTAACCAACAGGTCTGTAGACCTCACAGTGAAATGCTGACTGAACAGTCCTTAACCAACAGGTGTAGACCTCACAGTGAAATGCTGACTGACCAGCCCTTAACCAACAGGTCTGTAGACCTCACAGTGAAATGCTGACTGAACAGTCCTTAACTAACAGGTGTAGACCTCACAGTGAAATGCTGACTGACTAGCCCTTAACCAACAGGTGTAGACCTCACAGTGAAATGCTGACTGATCAGCCCTTAACCAACAGATGTAGACCTCACAGTGAAATGCTGATTGACCAGCCCTTAACCAACAGGTCTGTAGACCTCACAGTGAAATGCTGACTGACCAGCCCTTAACCAACAGGTGTAGACCTCACAGTGAAATGCTGACCGACCAGTCCTTAACCAACAGGTGTAGACCTTACAGTGAAATGCTGACTGACTAGCCCTTAACCAACAGGTGTAGACCTCACAGTGAAATGCTGACTGATCAGCCCTTAACCAACAGGTGTAGACCTCACAGTGAAATGCTGACTGACCAGTCCTTAACCAACAGGTCTGTAGACCTCACAGTGAAATGCTGACTGACCAGCCCTTAACCAACAGGTGTAGACCTCACGGTGAAATGCTGACTGACCAGCCCTTAACCAACAGGTGTAGACCTCACAGTGGAATGCTGACTGACCAGCCCTTAACCAACAGGTGTAGACCTCACAGTGAAATGCTGACTGACCAGTCCTTAACCAACAGGTGTAGACCTCACAGTGAAATGCTGATTGACCAGCCCTTAACCAACAGGTCTGTAGACCTCACAGTGAAATGCTGACTGACCAGTCCTTAACCAACAGGTCTGTAGACCTCACAGTGAAATTCAGACTGACCAGTCCTTAACCAACAGGTCTGTAGACCTCACAGTGAAATGCTGACTGACCAGCCCTTAACCAACAGGTCTGTAGACCTCACAGTGAAATGCTGACTGTCCAGCCCTTAACCAACAGGTGTAGACCTCACAGTGAAATGCTGACTGACCAGTCCTTAACCAACAGGTGTAGACCTTACAGTGAAATGCTGACTGACCATCCCTTAACCAACAGGTGTAGACCTCACAGTGAAATGCTGACTGACCAGCCCTTAACCAACAGGTGTAGACCTCACAGTGAAATGCTGACTGACCAGTCCTTAACCAACAGGTCTGTAGACCTCACAGTGAAATGCTGACTGACCAGCCCTTAACCAACAGGTGTAGACCTCACAGTGAAATGCTGACTGACCAGCCCTTAACCAACAGGTGTAGACCTCACAGTGAAATGCTGACTGACCAGCCCTTAACCAACAGGTCTGTAGACCTCACAGTGAAATGCTGACTGACCAGTCCTTAACCAACAGGTCTGTAGACCTCACAGTGAAATGCTGACTGAACAGTCCTTAACCAACAGGTGTAGACCTCACAGTGAAATGCTGACTGACCAGTCCTTAACCAACAGGTGTAGACCTCACAGTGAAATGCTGATTGACCAGTCCTTAACCAACAGGTCTGTAGACCTCACAGTGAAATGCTGACTGACCAGCCCTTAACCAACAGGTGTAGACCTCACAGTGAAATGCTGACCGACCAGTCCTTAACCAACAGGTGTAGACCTTACAGTGAAATGCTGACTGACCAGCCCTTAACCAACAGGTGTAGACCTCACAGTGAAATGCTGACTGACCAGCCCTTAACCAACAGGTGTAGACCTCACAGTGAAATGCTGACTGACCAGCCCTTAACCAACAGGTCTGTAGACCTCACAGTGAAATGCTGACTGACCAGTCCTTAACCAACAGGTGTAGACCTCACAGTGAAATGCTGACTGACCAGCCCTTAACCAACAGGTGTAGATCTCACAGTGAAATGCTGACTGACCAGTCCTTAACCAACAGGTGTAGACCTCACAGTGAAATGCTGACTGACCAGCCCTTAACCAACAGGTGTAGACCTCACAGTGAAATGCTGACTGACCAGCCCTTAACCAATAGATGTAGACCTCACAGTGAAATGCTGACTGACCAGCCCTTAACCAACAGGTGTAGACCTCACAGTGAAATGCTGACTGACCAGCCCTTAACCAACAGGTCTGTAGACCTCACAGTGAAATGCTGACTGACCAGCCCTTAACCAACAGGTGTAGACCTCACAGTGAAATGCTGACTGACCAGCCCTTAACCAACAGGTGTAGACCTTACAGTGAAATGCTGACTGACCAGCCCTTAACCAACAGGTGTAGACCTCACAGTGAAATGCTGACTGACCAGCCCTTAACCAACAGGTGTAGACCTCACAGTGAAATGCTGACTGACCAGTCCTTAACCAACAGGTCTGTAGACCTCACAGTGAAATGCTGACTGACCAGTCCTTAACCAACAGGTGTAGACCTCACAGTGAACTGCAGACTGACCAGTCCTTAACCAACAGGTGTAGACCTCACAGTGAAATGCTGACTGACCAGTCCTTAACCAACAGGTGTAGACCTCACAGTGAAATGCTGACTGACCAGTCCTTAACCAACAGGTGTAGACCTCACAGTGAAATGCTGACTGACCAGGCCTTAACCAACAGGTCTGTAGACCTCACAGTGAAATGCAGACTGACCAGTCCTTAACCAACAGGTCTGTAGACCTCACAGTGAAATGCTGACTGCCCATCCCTTAACCAACAGGTGTAGACCTCACAGTGAAATGCTGACTGACCAGCCCTTAACCAACAGGTGTAGACCTCACAGTGAAATGCTGACTGACCAGCCCTTAACCAACAGGTGTAGACCTCACAGTGAAATGCTGACTGACCAGCCCTTAACCAACAGGTGTAGACCTCACAGTGAAATGCTGACTGACCAGACCTTAATCAACAGGTCTGTAGACCTCACAGTGAAATGCTGACTGACCAGCCCTTAACCAACAGGTGTAGACCTCACAGTGAAATGCTGACTGACCAGCCCTTAACCAACAGGTGTAGACCTCACTGTGAAATGCTGACTGACCAGCCCTTAACCAACAGGTGTAGACCTCACAGTGAAATGCTGACTGACCAGCCCTTAACCAACAGGTGTAGACCTCACAGTGTAATGCTGACTGACCAGCCCTTAACCAACAGGTGTAGACCTCACAGTGAAATGCTGACTGACCAGCCCTTAACCAACAGGTGTAGACCTCACAGTGAAATGCTGACTGACCAGTCCTTAACCAACAGATGTAGACCTCACAGTGAAATGCTGACTGACCAGCCCTTAACCAACAGGTCTGTAGAACTCACAGTGAAATGCTGACTGACCAGCCCTTAACCAACAGGTGTAGAAGTCACAGTGAAATGCTGACTGATCAGCCCTTAACCAACAGGTGTAGACCTCACAGTGAAATGCTGACTGACCAGCCCTTAACCAACAGGTCTGTAGAACTCACAGTGAAATGCTGACTGACCAGCCCTTAACCAACAGGTGTAGACCTCACAGTGAAATGCTGACTGATCAGCCCTTAACCAACAGGTGTAGACCTCACAGTGAAATGCTGACTGACCAGCCCTTAACCAACAGGTGTAGACCTCACAGTGAAATGCTGACTGACCAGCCCTTAACCAACAGGTGTAGACCTCACAGTGAAATGCTGACTGACCAGCCCTTAACCAACAGGTGTAGACCTCACAGTGAAATGCAGACTGATCAGCCCTTAACCAACAGGTGTAGACCTCACAGTGAAATGCTGACTGACCAGCCCTTAACCAACAGGTGTAGACCTCACAGTGAAATGCTGACTGACCAGCCCTTAACCAACAGGTGTAGACCTCACAGTGAAATGCTGACTGACCAGCCCTTAACCAACAGGTGTAGACCTCACAGTGAAATGCTGACTGACCAGCCCTTAACCAACAGGTGTAGACCTCACAGTGAAATGCAGACTGACCAGCCCTTAACCAACAGGTCTGTAGACCTCACAGTGAAATGCTGACTGACCAGCCATTAACCAACAGGTGTAGACCTCACAGTGAAATGCTGACTGACCAGCCCTTAACCAACAGGTGTAGACCTCACAGTGAAATGCTGACTGACCAGTCCTTAACCAACAGATGTAGACCTCACAGTGAAATGCTGACTGCCCAGCCCTTAACCAACAGGTGTAATAGACCTCACAGTGAAATGCAGACTGACCAGCCCTTAACCAACAGGTGTAATAGACCTCACAGTGAAATGCAGACTGACCAGCCCTTAACCAACAGGTGTAGTAGACCTCACAGTGAAATGCTGACTGCCCAGCCCTTAACCAACAGGTGTAGACCTCACAGTGAAATGCTGACTGCCCAGCCCTTAACCAACAGGTGTAGACCTCACAGTGAAATGCTGACTGACCAGCCCTTAACCAACAGGTGTAGACCTCACAGTGAAATGCTGACTGACCAGCCCTTAACCAACAGGTCTGTAAACCTCACAGTGAAATGCTGACTGACCAGCCCTTAACCAATAGGTGTGGACCTAACAGTGAAATGCTGACTGACCAGCCCTTAACCAACAGGTGTAGACCTCACAGTGAAATGCAGAGTTTGTTGAGGATGTGGACACCAAGGAACTCTCTCAACCTCCTCCACGACAGCCACGTTGATGAGAATGGGGGCGTTTTCTCTCTCTCAATAAAACAGTTATTCCCAAATAAAGGGATAAAAACACAACGGATTCCTGTGAAGTGAAACAACTTCCTTTCCACATACAGCCTAACCTATACCATAACATACAGGCTGCAGTCTACTAGTCAACATACAGCCTAACCTATACCATAACATACAGGCTACAGTCTACTAGTCAACATACAGCCTAACCTATACCATAACATACAGGCTACAGTCTACTAGTCAACATACAGCCTAACCTATACCATAACATACAGGCTACAGTCTACTAGTCAACATACAGCCTAACCTATACCATAACATACAGGCTACAGTCTACTAGTCAACATACAGCCTAACCTATACCATAACATACAGGCTACAGTCTACTAGTCAACATACAGCCTAACCTATACCATAACATACAGGCTACAGTCTACTAGTCAACATACAGCCTAACCTATACCATGACATACAGGCTACAGTCTACAGGCTACAGTCTACAGGCTACAGTCTACAGGCTACAGGCTTTTATCCATCACGCTAAATGCTCGCGGAGAAAGAGGATGTTGCTCATTCCACAAGGCGTATGAACGGCCTAAGAAGAAAAGTTGTCCATTGACAGTCCATGTCAATTCCAGACGGTTTGTTTAAGCGCTCAGTTACGCGTTTGGTGACAACGGTGAGACGGATCAGGAACTAGGTCAAATCAAATCAAATCTTATTTGTCACATACACATGGTTAGCAGATGTTAATGCGAGTGTAGCGAAATGCTTGTGCTTCTAGTTCCGACAATGCAGTGATAACCAACAAGTAATCTAACTAACAATTCCAAAACTACTGTCTTATACACAGTGTAAGGGGATAAGGAATATGTACATAAGGATATATGAATGAGTGATGGTACAGAGCAGCATACAGTAGATGGTATCGAGTACAGTATATACATATGAGATGAGTATGTAGACAAAGTAAACAAAGTGGCATAGTTAAAGTGGCTAGTGACATAAGAATGCAGTCGATGATGTAGAGTACAGTATATACATATGCATATGAGATGAATAATGTAGGGTAAGTAACATTATATAAGGTAGCATTGTTTAAAGTGGCTAGTGATATATTTACATCATTTCCCATCAATTCCCATTATTAAAGTGGCTGGAGTTGGGTCAGTGTCAATGACAGTGTGTTGGCAGCAGCCACTCAATGGTGGCTGTTTAACAGTCTGATAGCCTTGAGATAGAAGCTGTTTTTCAGTCTCTCAGTCCCAGCTTTGATGCACCTGTACTGACCTCGCCTTCTGGATGATAGCGGGTGAACAGGCAGTGGTTCGGGTGGTTGATGTCCTTGATGATCTTTATGGCCTTCCTGTAACATCGGGTGGTGTAGGTGTCCTGGAGGGCAGGTAGTTTGCCCCGGTGATGCGTTGTGCAGACCTCACTACCCTCTGGAGAGCCTTACGGTTGAGGGCGGAGCAGTTGCCGTACCAGGCGGTGATACAGCCCGCCAGGATGCTCTCGATTGTGCATCTGTAGAAGTTTGTGAGTGCTTTTGGTGACAAGCCGAATTTCTTCAGCCTCCTGAGGTTGAAGAGCGCTGCTGCGCCTTCTTCACGACGCTGTCAGTGTGAGTGGACCAATTCAGTTTGTCTGTGATGTGTATGCCGAGGAACTTAAAACTTGCTACCCTCTCCACTACTGATCCATCGATGTGGATAGGGGTGTTCCCTCTGCTGTTTCCTGAAGTCCACAATCATCTCCTTAGTTTTGTTGACGTTGAGTGTGAGGTTATTTTCCTGACACCACACTCCGAGGGCCCTCACCTCCTCCCTGTAGGCCGTCTCGTCGTTGTTGGTAATCAAGCCTACCACTGTTGTGTCGTCCGCAAACTTGATGATTGAGTTGGAGGCGTGCATGGCCACGCAGTCGTGGGTGAACAGGGAGTACAGGAGAGGGCTCAGAACGCACCCTTGTGGGGCCCCCGTGTTGAGGATCAGCGGGGAGGAGATGTTGTTGCCTACCCTCACCACCTGGGGGCGGCCCGTCAGGAAGTCCAGTACCCAGTTGCACAGGGCGGGGTCGAGACCCAGGGTCTCGAGCTTGATGACGAGCTTGGAGGGTACTATGGTGTTGAATGCCGAGCTGTAGTCGATGAACAGCATTCTCACATAGGTATTCCTCTTGTCCAGGTGGGTTAGGGCAGTGTGCAGTGTGGTTGAGATTGCATCGTCTGTGGACCTATTTGGGCGGTAAGCAAATTGGAGTGGGTCTAGGGTGTCAGGTAGGGTGGAGGTGATATGGTCCTTGACTAGTCTCTCAAAGCACTTCATGATGACGGAAGTGAGTGCTACGGGCGGTAGTCGTTTAGCTCAGTTACCTTAGCTTTCTTGGGAACAGGAACAATGGTGGCCCTCTTGAAGCATGTGGGAACAGCAGACTGGTATAGGGATTGATTGAATATGTCCGTAAACACACCGGCCAGCTGGTCTGCGCATGCTCTGAGGGCGCGGCTGAGATGCCGTCTGGGCCTGCAGCCTTGCGAGGGTTAACACGTTTAAATGTCTTACTCACCTCGGCTGCAGTGAAGGAGAGACCGCATGTTTTCGTTGCAGGCCGTGTCAGTGGCACTGTATTGTCCTCAAAGCGGGTAAAAAGTTATTTAGTCTGCCTGGGAGCAAGACATCCTGGTCCGTGACTGGGCTGGGTTTCTTCTTGTAGTCCGTGATTGACTGTAGACCCTGCCACATGCCTCTTGTGTCTGAGCCATTGAATTGAGATTCCACTTTGTCTCTGTACTGACGCTTAGCTTGTTTAATAGCCTTGCGGAGGGAATAGCTGCATTGTTTATATTCGGACATATTACCAGACACCTTGCCCTGATTAAAAGCAGTGGTTCGCGCTTTCAGTTTCACGCGAATGCTGCCATCAATCCACGGTTTCTGGTTTGGGAATGTTTTTATCGTTGCTATGGGAACGACATCTTCGACGCACGTTCTAATGAACTCGCACACCGAATCAGCGTATTCATCAATATTTCCATCTGACGCAATACGAAACATGTCCCAGTCCACGTGATGGAAGCAGTCTTGGAGTGTGGAGTCAGCTTGGTCTGACCAGCGTTGGACAGACCTCAGCGTGGGAGCCTCTTGTTTTAGTTTCTGCCTGTAGGCAGGGATCAGCAAAATGGAGTCATGGTCAGCTTTTCCGAAAGGGGGGCGGGGCAGGGCCTTATATGCGTCGCGGAAGTTAGAGTAACAATGATCCAAGGTTTTACCACCCCTGGTTGCGCAATCGATATGCTGCTTATAATCGAAGAGAATTCTCTTGGAAGATAATGCGGTCTACATTTGATTGTGAGGAATTCTAAATCAGGTGAACAGAAGGATTTGAGTTCCTGTATGTTTCCTTCATCACACCATGTCTCGTTAGTCATGAGGCATTCTGTCGGCGCGATGCGTGGAGAAACCCGTTGGCTGCACCGCATCGGATAGCGTCTTCCCAGTAAGCCATGTTTCTGTGAAGCAGAGAACGTTGCAGTCTCTGATGTCCCTCTGGAATGCTACCCTTGCTCGGATTTCGTCAACCTTGTTGTCAAGAGACTGGACATTGGCAAGAAGAATGCTGGGGAGTGGTGCGCGATGTGCCCTTTTTCGGAGTCTGACCAGAACACCGCCTCGTTTCCCTCTTTTTCGGAGTCGTTTCCTTGGGTCGCTGCATGCGATCCATTCCGTTGTCCTGTTTGTAAGGCAGAACACCGGATCCGCGTCGCGAAAAACATATTCTTGGTCGTACTGATGGTGAGTTGGCGCTGATCTTATATTCAGTAGTTCTTCTCGACTGTATGTAATGATACCTAAGATGACCTGGGGTACTAATGTAAGAAATAACACGTAAAAAAACAAAAAACTGCATAGTTTCCTCATTTAGTCCCCATGTCCCCCCTCATGTACCTGCTGGGGGAGGGCGGTTGAGGTGATGATGGGGATGATGAAGGTGGATGTGGGCCCTCATACGATCCTGACCTGGTGGCCAACACACACACACACACACTGATTACAGCAGAGCTACGTATCACACACACACACACACACACACACACACACACACACACTGATTACAGCAGAGCTACGTATCACACACACACACACACACACACAAACACACTGACTACAGCAGAGCTATGTATCACACACCTCTTGACGGCGCAGGGCTGGTTGCGGTCCAGAGACGTCTCCTGACCCCTGGATGACTCACAGTCCCATGATGCATCTGTCACAACACAACACTAGTTACCATAGTTATAGTACTAACCCCGACTTTCCTTCCTTCCTGTGTGTGTGTATGGGTACCTCTGTGTGTGTGTGTGTGTGTGTGTGTGTGTGTGTGTGTGTGTGTGTGTGTGTGCGTGAGGGTGTGTGTGTGTGTGTGTGTGTGTGTGTGCACGCGTTTGTGTGTGTGACATGGTAAAACAGTAGAGTAGTTCCGGTAGTTAGCTACACCGCTACTTGGTAAAACAGTTGTTAGCTACACCGCTACATGGTAAAACAGTAGTTAGCTACACCGCTACATGGTAAAACAGTAGAGTAGTTCCGGTAGTTAGCTACACGGCTACATGGTAAAACAGTAGTTAGCTACACCGCTACATGGTAAAACAGTAGTGTAGTTCCGGTAGTTAGCTACACCGCTACATGGTAAAACAGTAGTGTGTAGTTCCGGTAGTTAGCTACACCGCTACATGGTAAAACAGTAGTGTGTAGTTCCGGTAGTTAGCTACACCGCTACATGGTAAAACAGTAGTGTGTAGTTCCGGTAGTTAGCTACACCGCTACATGGTAAAACAGTAGTGTGTAGTTCCAGTAGTTAGCTACACCGCTACATGGTAAAACAGTAGTGTAGTTCCAGTAGTTAGCTACACCGCTACATGGTAAAACAGTAGTGTAGTTCCAGTAGTTAGCTACACCGCTACATGGTAAAACAGTAGTGTAGTTCCAGTAGTTAGCTACTACACCACTACATGGTAAAACAGTAGTGTAGTTCCGGTAGTTAGCTACTACACCACTACATGGTAAAACAGTAGTGTAGTTCCGGTAGTTAGCTACTACACCACTACATGGTAAAACAGTAGTGTGTAGTTCCGGTAGTTAGCTACTACACCACTACATGGTAAAACAGTAGTGTAGTTCCGGTAGTTAGCTACTACACCACTACATGGTAAAACAGTAGTGTAGTTCCAGTAGTTAGCTACACCACTACATGGTAAAACAGTAGTGTAGTTCCGGTAGTTAGCTACTACACCGCTACATGGTAAAACAGTAGTGTGTAGTTCCGGTAGTTAGCTACACCGCTACATGGTAAAACAGTAGTGTGTAGTTCCGGTAGTTAGCTACACCACTGCATGGTAAAACAGTAGTGTGTAGTTCCGGTAGTTAGCTACACCGCTACATGGTAAAACAGTAGTGTAGTTCCGGTAGTTAGCTACACCGCTACATGGTAAAACAGTAGTGTGTAGTTCCGGTAGTTAGCTACTACACCACTACATGGTAAAACAGTAGTGTAGTTCCGGTAGTTAGCTACTACACCGCTACATGGTAAAACAGTAGTGTGTAGTTCCGGTAGTTAGCTACTACACCACTACATGGTAAAACAGTAGTGTAGTTCCGGTAGTTAGCTACTACACCGCTACATGGTAAAACAGTAGTGTGTAGTTCCGATAGTTAGCTACACCACTACATGGTAAAACAGTAGTGTGTAGTTCCGGTAGTTAGCTACTACACCACTACATGGTAAAACAGTAGTGTAGTTCCGGTAGTTAGCTACACCACTACATGGTAAAACAGTAGTTAGCTACACCGCTACATGGTAAAACAGTAGTGTAGTTCCAGTAGGTAGCTACACCACTACATGGTAAAACAGTAGTGTGTAGTTCCGGTAGTTAGCTACACCACTACATGTTAAAACAGTAGTGTGTAGTTCCGGTAGTTAGCTCCACCACTACATGGTAAAACAGTAGTGTGTAGTTCCGGTAGTTAGCTACACCGCTACATGTTAAAACAGTAGTGTAGTTCCGGTAGTTAGCTACACCGCTACATGGTAAAACAGTAGTGTGTAGTTCCAGTAGTTAGCTACACCACTACATGTTAAAACAGTAGTGTAGTTCCGGTAGTTAGCTACACCGCTACATGGTAAAACAGTAGTGTAGTGTAGTTCCAGTAGTTAGCTACACCGCTACATGGTAAAACAGTAGTGTAGTTCCGGTAGTTAGCTACACCGCTACATGGTAAAACAGTAGTGTGTAGTTCCGGTAGTTAGCTACTACACCGCTACATGGTAAAACAGTAGTGTGTAGTTCCGGTAGTTAGCTACTACACCGCTACATGGTAAAACAGTAGTGTGTAGTTCCGGTAGTTAGCTACTACACCGCTACATGGTAAAACAGTAGTGTGTAGTTCCGGTAGTTAGCTACACCACTACATGGTAAAACAGTAGTGTGTAGTTCCGGTAGTTAGCTACACTGCTACATGGTAAAACAGTAGTGTGTAGTTCCAGTAGTTAGCTACACCACTACATGGTAAAAAAGTAGTTAGCTACACGGCTACATGGTAAAACAGTAGTGTGTAGTTCCAGTAGTTAGCTACACCGCTACATGGTAAAACAGTAGTGTGTAGTTCCAGTAGTTAGCTACACGGCTACAAGGTAAAACAGTAGTGTGTAGTTCCAGTAGTTAGCTACACCGCTACATGGTAAAACAGTAGTGTGTAGTTCCAGTAGTTAGCTACACCGCTACATGGTAAAACAGTAGTGTAGTTCCAGTAGTTAGCTACACCGCTACATGGTAAAACAGTAGTGTAGTTCCGGTAGTTAGCTACACCGCTACATGGTAAAACAGTAGTGTAGTGTAGTTCCAGTAGTTAGCTACACCGCTACATGGTAAAACAGTAGTGTGTAGTTCCAGTAGTTAGCTACACCACTACATGGTAAAAAAGTAGTTAGCTACACGGCTACATGGTAAAACAGTAGTGTGTAGTTCCAGTAGTTAGCTACACCGCTACATGGTAAAACAGTAGTGTGTAGTTCCAGTAGTTAGCTACACGGCTACAAGGTAAAACAGTAGTGTGTAGTTCCAGTAGTTAGCTACACCGCTACATGGTAAAACAGTAGTGTGTAGTTCCAGTAGTTAGCTACACCGCTACATGGTAAAACAGTAGTGTAGTTCCAGTAGTTAGCTACACCGCTACATGGTAAAACAGTAGTGTAGTTCCGGTAGTTAGCTACACCGCTACATGGTAAAACAGTAGTGTAGTGTAGTTCCAGTAGTTAGCTACACCGCTACATGGTAAAACAGTAGTGTAGTTCCGGTAGTTAGCTACACCGCTACATGGTAAAACAGTAGTGTGTAGTTCCGGTAGTTAGCTACTACACCGCTACATGGTAAAACAGTAGTGTGTAGTTCCGGTAGTTAGCTACTACACCGCTACATGGTAAAACAGTAGTGTGTAGTTCCGGTAGTTAGCTACTACACCGCTACATGGTAAAACAGTAGTGTGTAGTTCCGGTAGTTAGCTACACCACTACATGGTAAAACAGTAGTGTGTAGTTCCGGTAGTTAGCTACACTGCTACATGGTAAAACAGTAGTGTGTAGTTCCAGTAGTTAGCTACACCACTACATGGTAAAAAAGTAGTTAGCTACACGGCTACATGGTAAAACAGTAGTGTGTAGTTCCAGTAGTTAGCTACACCGCTACATGGTAAAACAGTAGTGTGTAGTTCCAGTAGTTAGCTACACGGCTACAAGGTAAAACAGTAGTGTGTAGTTCCAGTAGTTAGCTACACCGCTACATGGTAAAACAGTAGTGTGTAGTTCCAGTAGTTAGCTACACCGCTACATGGTAAAACAGTAGTGTAGTTCCAGTAGTTAGCTACACCGCTACATGGTAAAACAGTAGTGTAGTTCCGGTAGTTAGCTACACCACTACATGTTAAAACAGTAGTGTAGTTCCGGTAGTTAGCTACACCGCTACATGGTAAAACAGTAGTGTAGTTCCGGTAGTTAGCTACACCGCTACATGGTAAAACAGTAGTGTAGTTCCGGTAGTTAGCTACACCGCTACATGGTAAAACAGTGAACTAACACCAAGCTACTGTAAAATGTTGTTAAACAACTAATTGAACTACACGTAGTTCACTACTCCGGGGCGGCAGCGTAGCCTAGTGGTTAGAGCGTTGGACTAGTAACCGGAAGGTTGCGAGTTCAAACCCCTGAGCTGACAAGGTACAAATCTGTCGTTCTGCCCCTGAACAGGCAGTTAACCCACTGTTCCCAGGCCGTCATTGAAAATAAGAATATGTTCTTAACTGACTTGCCTGGTTAAATAAAGGTAAAATAAAATAAAAAATAAACTCCGCAACACTGGTGCTAACCCTATATAAATTGTATTTGGGATCAGGCAGGCTGATCCTGGCCGTTCTGATGAGAGATTGCTTCTGTCTTACAGATCTGTTGTGCCGGAACGATCACTTCTGTCTGAACAGCGAGCTCTGTGGGAGGTGGATGACAAAGGGCCGTTGCCGTCTCCTCCAGGATCTTCTTCTCCTGGAAACAGGAGAAGATGCACATGATGATAATTACTGATAATAGAAGACTCATTACAGGGCTAATGCTAAAGGCTAATGTGTGTGTCAGGGCTATTGCTAAAGGCTAATGTGTGTGTCAGGGCTATTGCTAAAGGCTAATGTGTGTCAGGGCTAATGCTAAAGGCTAATGTGTGTGTCAGGGCTAAAGGCTAATGTGTGTCAGGGATAATGCTAAAGGCTAAGGTGTGTGTCAGGGCTAATGCTAAAGGCTAATGTGTGTGTCGGGGCTAATGCTGAAGGCTAATGTGTGTGTCAGGGCTAATGCTAAAGGCAAATGTGTGTGTCAGGGCTACAGGCTAATGTGTGTCAGGGCTAATGCTAAAGGCTAATGTGTGTGTAAGGGCTAATGCTAAAGGCTAATGTGTGTGTCGGGGCTAATGCTGAAGGCTAATGTGTGTGTCAGGGCTAATGCTAAAGGCTAATGTGTTTGCTACCTCTTCCTTGTGTCTTCGTTCTTCCTCGTCCACCTCTCTCTGCGCTCTCTCCCACTCCCCTTTCAGTTTCTCCTGCTCCCTGAGGTACTGCTCCTGCAGACACACACAACACATACACACACGCAAGCACGTCACTCACACGCAAACACACACGTCACACACACACAAACACACACGTCACACACACACAAACACACACGTCACAAATCACACACATGAATGTGAAAACGACATCAGGGTGATGATAACAGTGAAGCCTCCTCCACCTCTA
>NW_027037372.1:0-19062 GCF_034236695.1 Oncorhynchus nerka
AAATCAAATCAAATCAAATCAAATTTATTTATATAGCCCTTCGTACATCAGCTGATATCTCAAAGTGCTGTACAGAAACCCAGCCTAAAACCCCAAACAGCAAACAATGCAGGTGTAAAAGCACGGTGGCTAGGAAAACTCCCTAGAAAGGCCAAAACCTAGGAAGAAACCTAGAGAGGAACCAGGCTATGTGGGGTGGCCAGTCCTCTTCTGGCTGTGCCGGGTAGAGATTATAACAGAACATGACCAAGATGTTCAAATGTTCATAAATGACCAGCATGGTCGAATAATAATAAGGCAGAACAGTTGAAACTGGAGCAGCAGCACAGTCAGGTGGACTGGGGACAGCAAGGAGTCATCATGTCAGGTAGTCCTGGGGCACGGTCCTAGGGCTCAGGTCCTCCGAGAGAGAGAGAAAGAAAGAGAGAATTAGAGAGAGCATATGTGGGGTGGCCAGTCCTCTTCTGGCTGTGCCGGGTGGAGATTATAACAGAACGTGGCCAAGATGTTCAAATGTTCATAAATGACCAGCATGGTTGAATAATAGTAAGGCAGAACAGTTGAAACTGGAGCAGCAGCATGGCCAGGTGGACTGGGGACAGCAAGGAGTCATCATGTCAGGTAGTCCTGGGACATGGTCCTAGGGCCCAGGCCAGTTGAAACTGGAGCAGCAGCATGGCCAGGTGGACTGGGGACAGCAAGGAGTCATCATGTCAGGTAGTCCTGGGGCATGGTCCTAGGGCTCAGGTCCTCCGAGAGAGAGAAAGAAAGAGAGAAGGAGAGAATTAGAGAACGCACACTTAGATTCACACAGGACACCGAATAGGACAGGAGAAGTACTCCAGATATAACAAACTGACCCTAGCCCCTCGACACATAAACTAATGCAGCATAAATACTGGAGGCTGAGACAGGAGGGGTCAGGAGACACTGTGGCCCCATCCGAGGACACACGGACAGGGCCAAACAGGAAGGATATAACCCCACCCACTTTGCCAAAGCACAGCCCCCACACCACTAGAGGGATATCTTCAACCACCAACTTACCATCCTGGAGACAAGGCCGAGTATAGCCCACAAAGATCTCCGCCACGGCACAACCCAAGGGGGGCGCCAACCCAGACAGGCCGACCACAACAGTGAATCAACCCACCCAGGTGACGCACCCCCCCAGGGACGGCATGAGAGAGCCCCAGTAAGCCAGTGACTCAGCCCCGTGAACAGGGTAGAGGCAGAGAATCCCAGTGGAAAGAGGGGAATCGGCCAGGCAGAGACAGCAAGGGCGGCTCATGTTGCTCCAGAGCCTTTCTGGACAGGCTTTTTCTCTCCCTCTCAGAGAAAGATAGCGGGAGAGAGAGGTAGACAGAGAGAGGTAGACAGAGAGAGGTAGACAGAGAGAGGTAGACAGAGAGAGGGAGAGAGAGAGAGGTAGAGGGAGAGAGGTAGATGGAGGTAGAGAGAGGTAGAGAGGTAGAGAGAGGTAGAGAGGTAGAGAGAGAGAGAGAGGTAGAGAGAGAGAGGGAGAGAGAGAGAGGTAGAGGGAGAGAGGTAGAGGGAGGTAGAGAGAGGTAGAGAGGTAGAGAGAGAGAGAGGTACAGAGAGAGAGAGAGGTAGAGAGAGAGAGGTAGAGAGAGAGGAAGGGAGGGAGAAAGAAAGAAAGAAAGAGAGAAACAAGGGAGGTAGAGAGAGAAAGAGAAAGGGAGGTAGAGAGAGAAGGAGGGAGGGAGGGAGGGAGGGAGGGAGGGAGAGTGTTAGGTAGTAGTTGTTGGCGGAGCGGCTGCATTATCTGGATATATTATTGATGGAAGCAGCACTCTGCTAGTTGCACACACACAGATACACACATACATACACACACACATACGCACCCCTACAAACACAAACACAAACACAAACACAAACACACCCCTCCACACACAAACACACCCTCCACACACAAACACACCCTCCACACACAAACACACCCCTCCACACACAAACACACCCCTCCACACACAAACACACCCCTCCAAACACAAACACACCCCTCCACACACAAACACACCCTCCACACACAAACACACCCTCCACACCCTCCACACAGCAAACAAACCCCTCCACACAAACACAAACACACCCCTCCAAACACAAACACACCCCCTCCACACCCTCCACACACAAACACACCCTCCAACACACAAACAAACCCTCCACACACAAACACATTCTCCACACCCTCCACACACAAACACACCCCTCCACACACAAACGACACCCCTCCAAACACAAACACACCCCTCCACACACAAACACACCCTCTACACACAAACACACCCTCCACACCCCCTCCACACACAAAACAAACCCTCCACACAAACACAAACACACCCCTCCAACACACAAACACACCCCTCCACACACCCTCCACACACAAACACACCCCCTCCACACACAAACAAACCCCTCCACACACAAACACACACCCTCCACACCCCTCCACACACAAACACACCCTCCAAACACAAACACACCCTCCACACCCCCTCCACACACAAACACACCCCCTCCACACACAAACACACCCCCACACCCCTCCACACACAAACACACCCTCTCCACACACAAACAAACCCCTCCACACAAACACAAACACACCCCCTCCAAACACAAACACACCCCTCCAAACACAAACACACCCTCCACAGCACAAACAAACCCCTCCACACACAAAACACACCCTCCACACACAAACACACCCCTCCACACCCTCCAAACACAAACACACCCTCCACACCTCCCCTCCAAACACAAACAAACCTTCCACACAAACACAAACACACCCCTCCACACCCCTCCACACACAAACAAACCCTCCACACAAACACAAACACACCCCTCCAAACACAAACACACCCCTCCACACACAAACACACCCTCCACACACAAACACACCCCCTCCACACCCCCTCCAAACACAAACACACGCTCCACACACAAACACACCTCTCCAAACACAAACACACCCCTCCACACACAAACACACCCCCTCCACACACAACACACACCCTCCACACACAAACACACCTCTCCACACACAAACACACCCTCCACACACAAACACACCCCTCCACACACAAACACACCCCTCCACACAAACACAAACACACCCCTCCACACACAAACACACCCTCCACACACAAACACACCCTCCACACACAAACACACCCCTCCACACACAAACACACCCCTCTCCACACAAACACAAACACACCCTCTCCACACCCCCTCCAAACACAAACACACCCCTCCACACACAAACACACCCTCCACACACAAACACATCCCTCCAAACACAAACACACCCCTCCAAACACAAACACACCCCTCCACACACAAACACACACCTCTCACACACAAACACACCCTCCACACACAAACACACCCCCTCCATACACAAACATACCCTCCACACACAAACACACCCTCCACACACAAACACACCCCTCCACACAAACACACCCTCCACACACAAACACACCCTCCACACAAACACACCCTCCACACAAACACACCCTCCAAACACAAACACACCCCTCCAAACACAAACACACCCCCTCCACACACAAACACATCCCCTCCACACACAAACACACTCCTCCACACACAAACACACCCTCTCACACACAAACACACCCCTCCACACAAACACACTCCTCCACACAAACACACCCTCCCACACACAAACACACCCTCCAACACACAAACACACCCCCTCCACACAAACACACCCTCCACACAAACACAATCCCTCCACACACAAACACACCCTCCACACACAAACACACTTCCTCCAAACACAAACACACCCTCCAAACACAAACACACCCTCCACACAAACACACCCCCTCCACACACAAACACACCTCTCCACACACAAACACACCCCTCCACACAAACACACCTTCCACACAAACACACCCTCCACACACAAACACACCCTCCACACACAAACACAATCCCTCCAAACACAAACACACCCTCCAAACACAAACACACCCTCCACACAAACACACCCTCCACACACAAACACACCCCTCCACACACAAACACACCCTCCACACAAACACACCTCTCCACACACAAACACACCCTCCACACACAAACACACCCCTCCACACAAACACACCCTCCACACACAAACACACCCCTCCACACACAAACACAAACACACCCTCCACACAACACACCCTCCACACACAAACACACCCTCCACACACAAACACAAACACACTCCTCCACACACAAACACACCCTCCAAATACAAACACACCCTCCACACACAAACACACCCCTCCACACACAAACACAAACACACCCTCCAAACACAAACACACCCTCCAAACACAAACACACCTCTCCAAACACAAACACACCCCTCCACACACAAACACAAACACACCCTCCACACACAAACACACCCTCCACACACAAACACACCCCTCCACACACAAACACAAACACACCTCCAAACACAAACACACCCCTCCAAACACAAACACACCCTCCAAACACAAACACACCCTCCACACACAAACACAAACACACCCCTCCACACACAAACACAAACACATCCCTCCACACACAAACACACCCCTCCACACACAAACACAAACACACCCCTCCACACACAAACACAAACACACCTCCACACACAAACACAAACACACCCCTCCACACACAAACACAAACACACCCTCCATACACAAACACACCCCTCCACACACAAACACATCCCTCCACACACAAACACACCCCTCCACACACAAACACACCCTCCACACACAAACACATCCTCCACACACAAACACACCCCTCCACACACAAACACACCCCTCCACACACAAACACACCCCTCCACACAAACACACCCTCCACACAAACACACCCTCCAAACACAAACACACCCCCTCCACACACAAACACACCCCTCCACACAAACACACTCCTCCACACACAAACACACCCTCCACACACAAACACACTCTCCACACAAACACACACCTCCACACAAACACACCCTCTCACACACAAACACACCCCTCCACACACAAACACACCCTCTACACACAAACACACCCTCCACACAAACACACTCCCTCCACAAACACAAACACACCCCTCCACACACAAACACACCCTCCACACAAACACACCCTCCACACAAACACATCCCTCCAAACACAAACACACCCTCCAAACACAAACACACCCTCCACACACAAACACACCCCTCCACACACAAACACATCCCTCCACACACAAACACACCCCTCCACACAAACACACCCTCCACACACAACACACCCTCCACACACAAACACAAACACATCCCTCCACACACAAACACACCCTCTCCACACAAACACAAACACATCCCTCCACACACAAACACAAACACATCCTCCACACACAAACACACCCCTCCACACACAAACACATCCCTCCACACACAAACACACCCTCCACACACAACACAAACACACCCTCCACACACAAACACACCCCTCCACACACAAACACACCCTCCACACACAAACACACCCTCCACACACAAACACACCCTCCACACACAAACACAAACACACCCTCCACACACACAAACACACCCCTCCACACACAAACACACCCTCCACACACAAACACACCCCTCCACACACAAACACACCCTCCACACACAAACACAAACACACCCCTCCACACACAAACACAAACACATCCCTCCACACACAAACACAAACACACCCCCTCCACACACAAACACACCCTCCACACACAAACACACCCTCCACACACAAACACACTCCTCCACACACAAACACACCCTCCACACACAAACACAAACACACCCTCCACACACAAACACAAACACACCCTCCACACACAAACACACCTCTCCACACACAAACACACCCCCTCCACACACAAACACACCCTCCACACACAAACACAAACACACCCTCCACACACAAACACAAACACACCCCTCCACACACAAACACACCCTCCACACACAAACACACCCTCCACACACAAACACAAACACACCTCTCCACACACAAACACAAACACACCTCTCACACACAAACACACCCTCCACACACAAACACATCCCTCCACACACAAACACACCCTCCACACACAAACACATCCTCCACACACAAACACACTCCTCCACACACAAACACAAACACATCCCTCCACATTACACAAACACACCCCTCCACACACAAACACATCCCTCCACACACAAACACACCCCTCCACACACAAACACACCCTCCACACACAAACACACCCCTCCATACACAAACACACCCCTCCACACACAAACACACCCTCCATACACAAACACACCCTCCACACACAAACACACCCTCCACACACAAACACATCCCTCCACACACAAACACATCCCTCCACACACAAACACACCCTCCCACACAAACACACCCTCCACACAAACACACCCTCCACACACAACACACCTCCACACACAAACACACCCTCCACACACAAACACAAACACACCCCTCCAAACACAAACACACCCTCCACACACAAACACACCCTCCACACACAAACACACCCTCCACACACAAACACACCCTCCACACACAAACACACCCTCCACACACAAACACACTCCCTCCACACACAAACACACCCTCCACACACAAACACACTCCTCCACACACAAACACAAACACACCCTCCAAACACAAACACACCCTCCACACACAAACACACCCTCCATACACAAACACACCCTCCACACACAAACACAAACACACCCCCTCCACACACAAACACACCCTCCACACACAAACACAAACACACCCCTCCAAACACAAACACACCCCTCCACACACAAACACAAACACACTCCCTCCAAACACAAACACACCCCTCCACACACAAACACAAACACAACTCCTCCACACACAAACACACCCTCCACACACAAACACACCTCTCCACACACAAACACACCCTCCAAACACAAACACACCCCCTCCAAACACAAACACAAACACACCCTCCAAACACAAACACACCCCTCCACACACAAACACACCCTCCACACACAAACACACCCCTCCACACAAACACAAACACACCCCTCCACACACAAACACAAACACACCCTCCACACACAAACACACCCTCCACACACAAACACACCTCCTCCACACACAAACACACCCCTCCACACACAAACAGCACCCCTCCACACACAAACACACCCTCCACACACACAAACACACCCCTCCACACACAAACACACCCCTCCACACACAAACACAAACACACCCCTCCAAACACAAACACACCCCTCCACACACAAACACACCCCTCCACACACAAACACACCCCTCCACACACAAACACACCCCTCCACACACAAACACACCCCTCCACACACAAACACACCCCTCCACACACAAACACACCCCTCCACACACAAACACACCCTCCACACACAAACACAAACACACCCCTCCACACACAAACACAACACATCCTCCCACACACAAACACAAACACACCCCTCCACACACAAACACACTCTCCACACACAAACACACCCCTCCACCCCTCCACACAAAACACACCCTCCACACACAACACACCCTCCACACACAAACACACAACACACCCTCCTCCACACACAAACACACCCCTCCACACACAACACACCCCCTCCACACACAAACACACCCTCCACACACAAACACACCCCTCCACACACAAACACAAACACATCCCCTCCACACACAAACACAAACACATCCCTCCACCACACACAAACACAAACACACCTCCTCCACACACAAACACACCCCTCCACACACAAACACACCCTCCACACACAAACACACCCCTCCACACACAAACACACCCTCCACACACAAACACAAACACACCCTCCACACACAAAACACAAACACACCCCTCCACACACAAACACACTCCTCCACACACAAACACACTCCTCCACACACAAACACACCCTCCACACACAAACACATCCCTCCACACACAAACACACCTCTCAAACACAAACACACCCTCCACACACAAACACAAACACATCCCTCCATACACAAACACACCCTCCACACACAAACACACCCTCCTACACACAAACACATCCCTCCACACACAAACACACTCCTCCACACACAAACACACCCCTCCACACACAAACACACCCCTCCATACACAAACACACCCTCCACACACAAACACACCCCTCCATACACAAACACACCCTCCACACACAAACACACCCTCCACACACAAACACATCCCTCCACACACAAACACATCCCTCCACACACAAACACACCCCTCCACACACAAACACACCCTCCACACAAACACACCCCTCCACACACAAACACACCCCCTCCACACACAAACACACCCTCCACACACAAACACAAACACACCCTCCAAACACAAACACACCCTCCACACAACAAACACACCCCCCCACACACAAACACACCCTCCACACACAAACACACCCCTCCACACACAAACACACCCCTCCACACACACAACACACCCCCTCCACACACAAACACAAACACACCCTCCAAACACAAACACACCCCCTCACACACACAAACACACCCCTCCATACACAAACACACCCTCCACACACAAACACAAACACATCCCTCCACACACAAACACACCTCTCCATACACAAACACACCCTCCCACACACAAACACACCCTCTCACACACAAACACAAACACACCCCTCCAAACACAAACACACCCTCCACACACAAACACACCCCTCCACACACAAACACACCCTCCACACACAAACACACCTCCTCCACACACAAACACACCCCTCCACACACAAACACACCTCTCCACACACAAACACACCCCTCCACACACAAACACACCCCTCCACACACAAACACAAACACACCCCTCCAAACACAAACACACACCCTCCACACACAAACACACCCCCTCCATACACAAACACACCCCTCTCCACACACAAACACAAACACACCCCTCCATACACAAACACACCCCTCACACACAAACACAAACACACCCTC
This sequence comes from Oncorhynchus nerka, assembly GCF_034236695.1. NCBI lineage: Eukaryota > Metazoa > Chordata > Actinopteri > Salmoniformes > Salmonidae > Oncorhynchus > Oncorhynchus nerka. The sequence continues at coordinate 9,135 of NW_027037372.1, forward strand.
CAAACACAAACACACCCTCCACACACAAACACAAACACACCCCCTCCAAACACAAACACACCCTCCACACACAAACACAAACACACCCCTCCACACACAAACACACCCTCCACACACAAACACACCCTCCACACACAAACACACCCTCCAAACACAAACACACCCTCCAAACACAAACACAAACACACCCTCCAAACACAAACACACCCTCCCACACACAAACACACCCTCCACACACAAACACACTCCTCCACACACAAACACAAACACACCCTCCACAACACAAACACAAACACACCCTCCACACACAAACACACCCTCCACACACAAACACACCCCTCCACACACAAACACACCCTCTCCACACACAAACACACCCTCCACACACAAACACACCCTCCACACACAAACACACCTCTCCACACACAAACACACCCTCCACACACAAACACACCCTCCAAACACAAACACACCCCTCCACACCCCTCCAAACACAAACACACCCTCCACACACAAACACACCCCTCCACACTCCTCCACACACAAACACACCCTCCACACACACAAACACACCCTCCAAACACAAACACACCCCTCCACACCCCTCCAAACACAAACACACCCCTCCACACACAAACACACCCTCCACACACAAACACACTCCTCCACACACAAACACAAACACACCCTCCACACACAAACACAAACACACCCTCCAAACACAAACACACCCTCCACACACAAACACACCCTCCACACACAAACACACACCCTCCACACACAAACACACCCCTCCACACACAAACACACCCTCCACACACAAACACACCCTCCAAACACAAACACACCCTCCACACCCCTCCAAACACAAACACACCCCTCCACACACAAACACACCCTCCAAACACAAACACACCCCTCCACACACAACACACCCCCTCCACACACAAACACACCCTCCAAACACAAACACACCCTCCACACAAACACACCCCCTCCACACACAAACACACCCTCCACACCCCTCCAAACACAAACACACCCTCCACACCCCTCCAAACACAAACACACCCCCTCCACACACAAACACACCCCTCCACACACAAACACAAACACACTCCTCCACACACAAACACACCCCTCCACACACAAACACAAACACACCCCTCCACACACAAACACACCCTCCACACACAAACACACCCCCTCCACACACAAACACACCCCTCCACACACAAACACAAACACACCCCTCCCACACACAAACACACCCCTCCACACACAAACACAAACACATCCCTCCATACACAAACACACCCCTCCACACACAAACACACCCCTCCACACACAAACACACCCCTCCACACACAAACACACCCTCCACACACAAACACACCCTCCACACACAAACACACCCTCCAAACACAAACACACCCCCTCCACACACAAACACACCCTCCACACACAAACACACCCCTCCACACACAAACACACCCCTCCACACACACAAACACACCCCTCCACACACAAACACACCCTCCACACACAAACACACCCCTCCACACACAAACACACCCTCCACACACAAACACACCCCTCCACACACAAACACACCCTCCAAACACAAACACACCCCTCCACACACAAACACACCCTCCACACACAAACACACCCTCCACACACAAACACACCCCTCCACACCCCTCCACACACAAACACACCCCTCCAAACACAAACACACCCTCCACACACAAACACACCCTCCACACACAAACACACCCTCCACACACAAACACACCCCTCCACACACAAACACAAACACATCCCTCCATACACAAACACACCCCCTCCACACACAAACACACCCTCCACACACAAACACACCCCCTCCACACACAAACACACCCTCCACACACAAACACACCCTCCACACACAAACACACCCCTCCAAACACAAACACACTCCTCCACACACAAACACACCCTCTCCACACACAAACACACCCTCCACACACAAACACACCCCTCCACACACAAACACACCCTCCACACACAAACACACCCCTCCACACACAAACACACCCTCCACACACAAACACACCCCTCCACACACAAACACACCCCTCCACACACAAACACACCCTCCAAACACAAACACACCCCTCCACACACACAACACACCCTCCACACACAAACACACCCTCCACACACAAACACACCCCTCCACACCCTCCACACACAAACACACCTCTCCAAACACAAACACACCCCTCCACACACAAACACACCCTCCACACACAAACACACCCTCCACACAAACACAAACACACCCCTCCAAACACAAACACACCCCTCCCACACACAAACACACCCCTCCACACACACAAACACACCCCTCCACACACAAAAACACACCCTCCACACACAAACACACCCTCCACACAAACACAAACACACGCTCCACACACAACACAACACACCTCCACACACAAACACAAACACATCCTCACACACAAACACACCCTCCACACACAAACACAAACACACCCTCCACACACAAACACACCCTCACACAAACACAAACACATCCCTCCATACACAAACACACCCCCTCCACACACAAACACACCTCCACACACAAACCAACACACAAACACACCCCTCTCCACACACAAACACACCCCCTCCACACACAAACACACCCCCTCAAACACAAACACACCCCTCCACACACAAACACACCTCCACACACAACACACCTCCACACACAAACACACCTCCACACACAAACACACCCTCCACACACAAACACCCTCCACACAAACACACCCCCTCTCCACACAAACACACCCCTCCACACACAAACACACCCCTCTCCACACAAACACACCTCCAAACACAAACACACCCCCTCCACACACAAACACACCCTCCACACACAAACACACCCCCTCCACACCCTCCTACACCCTCCAACACAAACACACCTCCAAACACAAACACACCCCTCCACACAAACACACCCTCCACACACAAACACACCCTCCACAAACACAAACACACCCCTCCAAACACAAAAACACACCCCCTCCACACACAAACACACCTCCACACACAAACACACCCTCCACACACAAACACACCCTCCACACAAACACACCCTCCACACAAACACAAACACACGCCTCCACACACAAACACAACACACGCCTCCCACACACAAACACAAAATACACTAAATCCACACAAACACACCCTCCACACACAAACACCCCTCCACACACAAACACACCCTCCACACAAACACAAACACACGCTCCCACACACAAACACACCCTCCACACAAACACAAACACACCCTCCAAACACAACACACCCTCCACACACAAACACACCCCTCCACACACAAACACACCCTCCATACACAAACACACCCTCCACACACAAACACACCCTCAAACACAAACACACCCTCCACACACAAACACAAACACACCTCCACACAAACACACCCCTCCACACACAAACACAAACACACGCCTCCACACACAAACACACCCCCTCCACACACAAACACACCCCTCCCACACACAAACACCCCTCCACACACAAACACAAACACACGCCTCCACACACAAACACAAACACACGCTCCTCACACAAACACACCCCCTCCACACACAAACACACCCTCCACACAAACACACCCTCAAACACACCCTCTCCAAACACAAACACACCTCCAAACACAAACACACCCTCCCACACACAAACACACCCCCTCCACACACAAACACACCCCTCACACAAACACACCTCCACACACAAACACACCTCCACACAAACACACCCTCCACACAAACACACCCTCCATACACAAACACAACACATCCCTCACATAAACACACCCCTCCACACACAAACACACCTCCACACAAACACACCTCCACACAAACAATAAACATGCCCTCCTCACACAAACACAAACACACCCCTCCACACAAACACAACCTCCACACAAACACAAACACACCCCTCCACACAAACACAAACACACCCCTCCATACACAAACACACCCTCCACACACAAACACAAACACACCCTCCATACACAAACACACCCCTCCACAAACACACCCCCTCCATACACAAACACACCCTCCACACAAACACACCCTCACACAAACACAAACACACGCTCCACACACAAACACACCCCTCCACACACAAACACAAACACATCCTTCCACACACAAACACACCCCTCCATACACAAACACACCCCTCACACACAAACACACACCCTCCAAACACAAACACACCCCTCCACACACAAAACACAAAACACCCTCCACAATGACACACCCTCCACACACAAACACACCCTCCACACACAAACACACCCCCCTCCAAACACAAAACACACCCTCTCCACACAAACACACCTCCACACAAACACAAACACACCCCTCCATACACAAACACACCCCTCCACACACAAACACACCCCTCCATACACAAACACACCCCTCCATACACAAACACACCCCTCCACACACAAACAAAATTAAAAAGCACAAAGGACATTTCCACATTAGCTGTCATAACTGTCCTGCATAGTTGACTACAGTAGTGTGTGTGTGTGTGTGTGTGTGTGTGTGTGTGTGTGTGTGTGTGTGTGTGTGTGTGTGTGTTTGATGAAACACACTGATTGTGTCCCTATCTCCAGTAGATGTTCAGATCTCATGTTTTCTCCAGAGTAGCACAGACACACGAGAATAGACCTCATCTCATTACCATGGTCACTGTAGGTTCAACAAGGCTGATGTTACCTCATCTCATTACCATGGTCACTGTAGGTTCAACAAGGCTGAGGTTACCTCATCTCATTGCCATGGTCACTGTAGGTTCAACAAGGCCTGGGGTTACCTCATCTCATTGCCATGGTCACTGTAGGTTCAACAAGGCTGAGGTTACCTCATCTCATTGCCATGGTCACTGTAGGTTCAACAAGGCTGAGGTTACCTCATCTCATTGCCATGGTCACTGTAGGTTCAACAAGGCTTGAGGTTACCTCATCTCATTGCCATGGTCACTGTAGATTCAACAAGGCTGAGGTTACCTCATCTCATTGTCATGGTCACTGTAGGTTCAACAAGGCTGAGGTTACTTCATCTCATTGCCATGGTCACTGTAGGTTCAACAAGGCTGATGTTACCTCATCTCATTGCCATGGTCACTGTAGGTTCAACAAGGCTGAGGTTACTCATCTCATTCTCATTAGGTTCAACAAGGCTGTGGTTACTTCATCTTATTGCCATGGTCACTGTAGGTTCAACAAGGCTGAGGTTACCTCATCTCATATGGTCACTGTAGGTTCCAGGGGCTGGTTACTTCATCTCATTGCTATGGTCTGTAGGTTCAACAAGGCTGATGTTACCTCATCTCATTGCCATGGTCACTGTAGGTTCAACAAGGCTGAGGTTACCTCATCTCATTGCCATGGTCACTGTAGGTTCAACAAGGCTGAGGTTACCTCATCTTATTGCCATGGTCACTGTAGGTTCAACAAGGCTGAGGATTGCCTCATCTCATTGCCATGGTCACTGTAGATTCAAGGCTGAGGTTACCTCATCTCATTGTCATGGTCACTGTAGGTTCAACAAGGCTGAGGTTACTTCATCTCATTGCTATGGTCACTGTAGGTTCAACAAGGCTGATGTTACCTCATCTCATTGCCATGGTCACTGTAGGTTCAACAAGGCTGAGGTTACCTCATCTCATTGCCATGGTCACTGTAGGTTCAACAAGGCTTAGGTTACCTCATCTCATTGCCATGGTCACTGTAGGTTCAACAAGGCTGAGGTTAAGTCATCTCATTGCCATGGTCACAGGTTCAACAAGGCTGAGGTTACCTCATCTCATTGCCATGGTCACTGTAGGTTCAACAAGGCTGAGGTTACCTCATCTCATTGCCATGGTCACTGTAGGTTCAACAAGGCTGAGGTTACCTCATCTCATTGTCATGGTCACTGTAGGTTCAACAAGGCTGTGGTTACTTCATCTCATTGCCATGGTCACTGTAGGTTCAACAAGGCTGATGTTACCTCATCTCATTGCCATGGTCACCAGGTTCAACAAGGCTGAGGTTACCTCATCTCATTGCCATGGTCACTGTAGGTTCAACAAGGCTGAGGTTACCTCATCTCATTGCCATGGTCACTGTAGGTTCAACAAGGCTGAGGTTAAGTCATCTCATTGCCACGGTCACTGTAGGTTCAACAAGGCTGAGGTTACCTCATCTCATTGCCATGGTCACTGTAGGTTCAACAAGGCTGAGGTTACCTCATCTCATTGCCATGGTCACTGTAGGTTCAACAAGGCTGAGGTTACCTCATCTCATTGCCACGGTCACTGTAGGTTCAACAAGGCTGAGGTTACCTCATCTTATTGCCATGGTCACTGTAGGTTCAACAAGGCTGAGGTTACCTCATCTCATTGCCAGGGTCACTGTAGGTTCAACAAGGCTGATGTTACCTCATCTCATTGCCATGGTCACTGTAGGTTCAACAAGGCTGAGGTTACCTCATCTCATTGCCATGGTCACTGTAGGTTCAACAAGGCTGAGGTTAAGTCATCTCATTGCCATGGTCACTGTAGGTTCAACAAGGCTGAGGTTACCTCATCTCATTGCCATGGTCACTGTAGGTTCAACAAGGCTGAGGTTACCTCATCTCATTGCCATGGTCACTGTAGGTTCAACAAGGCTGAGGTTACCTCATCTCATTGCCATGGTCACTGTAGGTTCAACAAGGCTTAGGTTAAGTCATCTCATTGCCACGGTCACTGTATGTTCAACAAGGCTGAGGTTACCTCATCTCATTACCATGGTCACTGTAGGTTCAACAAGGCTGAGGTTACCTCATCTTATTGCCATGGTCACTGTAGGTTCAACAAGGCTGAGGTTACCTCATCTCATTGCCATGGTCACTGTAGGTTCAACAAGGCTGAGGTTACCTCATCTCATTGCCATGGTCACTGTAGGTTCAACAAGGCTGAGGTTACCTCATCTCATTGCCATGGTCACTGTAGGTTCAACAAGGCTGAGGGTTACCTCATCTCATTGCCATGGTCACTGTAGGTTCAACAAGGCTGAGGTTACCTCATCTCATTGCCATGGTCACTGTAGGTTCAACAAGGCTGAGGTTACCTCATCTCATTGCCATGGTCACTGTAGGTTCAACAAGGCTGAGGTTACCTCATCTCATTGCCATGGTCACTGTAGGTTCAACAAGGCTGAGGTTACCTCATCTCATTGCCATGGTCACTGTAGGTTCAACAAGGCTGAGGTTACCTCTCTCATTGCCATGGTCACTGTAGGTTCAACAAGGCTGAGGTTACTCTCATCTTATTGCCATGGTCACTGTAGGTTCAACAAGGCTGAGGTTACCTCCTCTCATTGCCATGGTCACTGTAGGTTCAACAAGGCTGAGGTTACCTCATCTCATTGCCATGGTCACTGTAGGTTCAACAAGGCTGAGGGTTACTTCATCTCATTGCCATGGTCACTGTAGGTTCAACAAGGCTGAGGTTACCTCATCTCATTGCCATGGTCACTGTAGGTTCAACAAGGCTGAGGTTACCTCATCTCATTGCCATGGTCACTGTTCAACAAGGTTCAACAAGGCTGAGGTTACCTCATCTCATTGCCATGGTCACTGTAGGTTCAACAAGGCTGAGGTTACCTCATCTCATTGCCATGGTCACAAGGTAGGTTCAACAAGGCTGAGGTTACCTCATCTCATTGCCATGGTCACTGTAGGTTCAACAAGGCTGAGGTTACCTCATCTCATTGCCATGGTTACTGTAGGTTCAACAAGGCTGAGGTTACCTCATCTCATTGCCATGGTCACTGTAGGTTCAACAAGGCTGAGGTTACCTCATCTCATTGCCATGGTTACTGTAGGTTCAACAAGGCTGAGGTTCTGAAAACACAGATAAAAAAGAAAGGAGCCTTTCTCTCCTCAGCTTCAACCCCTCTATATTAGACGCAGAGGAAGAGAGACAGTGAGAGAGATGAGAGAGTAGGGCAGGATGGTGTGGGTAGAGACTCCGGAGAGGGAAAGAGAGAACGACTTGGTAGGGAGGGAGGGAGGAGGGAGGGAGGGAGGGGAGGGAACCACTTGGTAGGGGAGGAGGGAGGGAGGGAGGTAGGGAGGGAGGGAGGGAGGGAACGACTTGGTAGGGAGGGAGGGAGGTAGGGAGGGAGGGAGGGAGGGAAGGAACGACTTGGTAGGGAGGGAGGAGGAGGGAGGGGAGGGAGGGAGGGGGAGGGAGGGTGGAAAATGAAGACAAATTAAAAGAGGAAGAGGGAAACAGAGGAAGTCCCAGACTCTTTGTGGAGTCTATATTATTAATGGATGATGTTTAGGAGAGGAGAGGAGAGGAGAGGAGAGGAGAGGAGAGGAGAGGAGAGGAGAGGAGAGGAGAGGAGAGAGCAGCACAGAGCAGCAAAACCTTTCTAACTGACATAGAGATCTGTTCTATTCTTTCTCTGTCTCTCTGTTGTCTGACTGTCTCATGCAGTATGTTCTGTATTCTCTCTCTATCTCCCTCTGTTCTCTCTGTTCTGATACTGTAGCTCCTCCACCTGTCTCCTCTCTGTTCTGATACTGTAGCTCCTCCACCTGTCTCCTCTCTCTGTTCTGATACTGTAGCTCCTCCACCTGTCTCCTCTCTCTGTTCTGATACTGTAGCTCCTCCACCTGTCTCCTCTCTCTGTTCTGATACTGTAGCTCCTCCACCTGTCTCCTCTCTCTGTTCTGATACTGTAGCTCCTCCACCTGTCTCCTCTCTCTGTTCTGATACTGTAGCTCCTCCACCTGTCTCCTCTCCACCTGTTCTGATACTGTAGCTCCTCCACCTGTCTCCTCTCTCTCTGTTCTGATACTGTAGCTCCTCCACCTGTCTCCTCTGTTCTCTGTTCTGATACTGTAGCTCCTCCACCTGTCTCCTCTCTCTGTTCTGATACTGTAGCTCCTCCACCTGTCTCCTCTCTCTGTTCTGATACTGTAGCTCCTCCACCTGTCTCCTCTCTGTTCTGATACTGTAGCTCCTCCACCTGTCTCCTCTCTCTGTTCTGATACTGCTCCTCCACCTGTCTCCCTCCTGATACTGTAGCTCCTCCACCTGTCTCTCTCTGTTCTGATACTGTAGCTCCTCCACCTGTCTCCTCTCTGTTCTGATACTGTAGCTCCTCCACCTGTCTCTCCTCTCTGTTGTGATACTGTAGCTCCTCCACCTGTCTCTCCTCTCTGTTCTGATACTGTAGCTCCTCCACCTGTCTCTCCTCTCTGTTCTGATACTGTAGCTCCTCCACCTGTCTCCTCTCTCTGTTCTGATACTGTAGCTCCTCCACCTCTCTCTCTCTCTATTCTGATACTGTAGCTCCTCCACCTGTCTCTCTCCTCTGTTCTGATACTGTAGCTCCTCCACCTGTCTCCTCTCTCTGTTCTGATACTGTAGCTCCTCCACCTGTCTCTCCTCTCTGTTCTGATACTGTAGCTCCTCCACCTGTCTCCTCTCTGTTCTGATACTGTAGCTCCTCCACCTGTCTCTCCTCTCTGTTCTGATACTGTAGCTCCTCCACCTGTCTCCTCTCTGTTCTGATACTGTAGCTCCTCCACCTGTCTCTCCTCTCTCTGTTCTGATACTGTAGCTCCTCCACTGTACTAGCTCCTCCACCTGTCTCCTCTCTGTTCTGATACTGTAGCTCCTCCACCTGTCTCTCCTCTCTCTGTTCTGAAACTGTAGCTCCTCCACCTGTCTCCTCTCTCTGTTCTGAAACTGTAGCTCCTCCACCTGTCTCCTCTCTCTGTTCTGATACTGTAGCTCCTCCACCTGTCTCTCAGCTCCTCCACCTGTCTCT
>NW_027037373.1:0-19079 GCF_034236695.1 Oncorhynchus nerka
GTATGTATATATATATATATATATATGTATGTGTATGTATGTATGAATGTTTATGTATGTATATGGGTATGTGTATGTATGTATGTATAGTTGAAGTCGGAAGTTTACGTACACCTCAGCCAAATACATTTAAACTCAGTTTTTCACAATTCATGACATTTCATTTCAATAAAAATTTCCTGTCTTAGATTAGTTTCGATCACCACTTTATTTTAAGAATGTGAAATGTCACAATAATAGTAGAGAGAATTATTTATTTAAGCTTTATTTATTTCATCACATTCCCAGTGGGTCAGAAGTTTACATACACTCAATTAGTATTTGGTAGCATTGCCTTTAAATTGTTTAACTTGGATCAAACGTTTCGGGTAGCCTTCCAGAAGCTTCCCACAATAAGTTGGGTGAATTTTGGCCCATTCCTCAAATGAAATCAAATGAAATCAAATTTGATTTGTCACATACACATGGTTAGCAGATGTTAATGCGAGTGTAGCGAAATGCTTGTGCTTCTAGTTCCGACAATGCAGTAATAACCAACAAGTAATCTAGCTAACAATTCAAAACGATCACCTTATAGACACAAGTGTAAGGGGATAAAGAATATGTATAAAGATATATGAATATTGATGGTACAGAGCGGCAGAAGTAAAGATACAGTAGATGGTATTGAGTACAGTATATACATATGAGATGAGTATGTAAACAAAGTGGCATAGTTAAAGTGGCTAGTGATACATGTATTACATAAAGATTTATTAGATGATATAGAGTACAGTATATGCATACATATGAGATGAATAATGTAGGGTATGTAAACATTATATTAGGTAGCATAGTTAAAGTGGCTAGTGATATATTTTACATCATTTCCTATCAATTCCCATTATTAAAGTGGCTGGAGTTGAGTCAGTGTGTTGGCAGCCAGCCACTCAATGTTAGTGGTGGCTGTTTAACAGTCCCAGTGGCCTTGAGATAGAGCGGTTTTCAGTCTCTCGGTCCCAGCTTTGATGCACCTGTACTGACCTCGCCTTCTGGATGATAGCGGGGTGAACAGGCAGTGGCCCGGTGGTTGTTGTCTGATGATCTTTATGGCCTTCCTGTAACATCGGGTGGTGTAGTGTCCTGGAGGGCAGGTAGTTTGCCCCCGGTGCTGCAAAGTGCAGACCTCACTACCCTCTGGAGAGCCTTACGGTTGTGGGCGGAGCAGTTGCCGTACCAGGCGGTGATACAGCCCGACAGGATGCTCTCGATTGTGCATCTGTAGAAGTTTGTGAGTGCTTTTGGTGACAAGCCAAATTTATTCAGCCTCCTGAGGTTCAAGAGGCGCTGCTGCGCCCTTCACGATGCTGTCTGTGTATGTGGACCAATTCAGTTTGTCTGTGATAAACGAGGAACTTAAAACTTGCTACCCTCTCCACTACTGTTCCATCGATGTGGATAGGGGGTGTTCCCTCTGCTGTTTCCTGGAAGTCCACAATCATCTCCTTAGTTTTGTTGACGTTGAGTGTGAGGTTATTTTCCTGACACCACACTCCGAGGGCCCTCACCTCCTCCCCCTGTAGGCCGTCTCGTCGTTGTTGGTAATCAAGCCTACCACTGTTGTGTCGTCCGCAAACTTGATGATTGAGTTGGAGCGTGCGTGGCCACGAAGTGGGTGAACAGGGGAGTACAGGAGAGGGCTTAGAACGCACCCTTGTGGGGCCCCAGTGTTGAGGATCAGCGGGGTGGAGATGTTGTTGCCTACCTCACCACCTGGGGGCGGCCCGTCAGGAAGTCCAGAACACAGTTGCACAGGGGCGGGGTCGAGACCCAGGGTCTCGAGCTTGATGATGAGCTTGGAGGGCACTATGGTGTTAAATGCCGAGCTGTAGTCGATGAACAGCATTCTCACATAGGCATTCCTCTTGTCCAGATGGGTTAGGGCACTGTGCAGTGTGGTTGAGATTGCATCGCCTGTGGACCTATTTGGGCGGTAAGCAAATTGGAGTGGGTCTAGGGTGTCAGGTAGGGTGGAGGTGATATGGTCCTTGACTCCTTGGCGCTTTCAGTTTCACGCAAATGCTGCCGTCAATCCACGGTTTCTGGTTTGGGAATGTTTTAATCGCTATGGGAACGACATCTTCAACGCACGTTCTAATGAACTCGCTCACCGAATCAGCGTATTCGACAATGTTGTTGTTTGATGCAATACGAAACATATCCCAGTCCACGTGATGGAGGCAGTCTTGGAGTGTGGAATCAGATTGGTCGGACCAGCGTTGAACAGACCTCAGCGCGGGAGTTTCTTGTTTCTGTCTGTAGGCAGGGATCAACAAAATAGAGTCGTGGTCAGCTTTTCCGAAAGGAGAGCGGGGCAGGGGCCTTATATGCGTTGCGAGGAAGTTAGAATAGCAATGATCCAAGGTTTTTCCAGCCCTGGTTGCGCAATCGATATGCTGATACAATTTAGGGAGTCTTGTTTTCAGATTAGCCTTTAAAATCCCCAGCTACAATGAATGCAGCCTGAGGATATATGGATTCCAGTTTGCAAAGAGTCAAATAAAGTTCGCTCAGAGCCATCGATGTGTCTGCTTGGGGGAATACATACGGCTGTGATTATAATCGAAGAGAATTCCCTTGGTAGATAATGCGGTCGACATTTGATTGTGAGGAATTCTAAATCAGGTGAACAGAAGGACTTGAGTTCCTGTATGTTTGTTGTGGCCACACCACATCTCGGTTAACCATGAAGCATACGCCCCCACCCCTCTTCTTACCAGAAAGATGTTTGTTTCTCTGGAATGCTACCCTTGCTCGGATTTCATCAACCTTGTTGTCAAGAGACTGGACATTGGCGAGAAGAATGCTAGGAGTGGTGCACGATGTGCCCGTCTCCGGAGTCTGACCAGAAGACTGCTTCGTTTCCCCTTTTACTTAAGTCGTTTTGGGTCGCGGCTGGGATCCATTCCGTTGTCCTGGGTGAAAGGCAGAACACATGATCCTCTTCGCGAAAGTCATATTCTTGGTCGTACTGATGGTGAGTTGACGCTGCTCTTATATTCAGTAGTTCTTCTCGACTATATGTAATGAAAAACCTAAGATGACCTGGGGTACCAATGTAAGAAATAACAGGTAAAAACTAAAACTGCATAGTTTCTTAGGAACGGCACCGGACAGAGCTGGTGTAACCAAATCAGGTTTGTAGGCCTCCTTGCTCGCACACGCCTTTTCAGTTCTGTCCACAAATTATCTATATGATGGAGGTCAGGGCTTTGTGATGGCCACTCAATACCTTGACTTTGTTGTCCTTAAGCCATTTGGGAAGTACTTTGAAGTATGGTTGGGGTCATTGTCCATTTGGAAGACCCATTTGCGACCAAGCTTAACTTCCTGACTGATGTCTTGAGATGTTGCTTCAATATAGCCACCTAATTTTCCTGCCTCATGATGCCATCTATTTTGTGAAGTGCACTAGTCTCTCCTGCAGCAAAGCACCCCCACAACATGATGCTGCCACCCTGTGCTTCACGGTTGGGATGGTATTCTTCGGCTTGCCAGCCTCCCTTTCTCCTCCAATCATAACGATGGTCATTATGGCCAAACAGTTCTATTTGTGTTTCATCAGACCAGAGGACATTTCTCCAAAAGTATGATCTTTGTCCCCATGTGCAGTTGAAAGCCGTAGTCTGATTTTTATGGCGGTTTTGAAACCGTGGCTTCTTCCTTGCTGAGCGGCCTTTCAGGTTATGTTGATATAGGGCTCGTTTTACTGTGGGTATAGATACTTTTTTGAACCTGTTTCCTCCAGCATCTTCACAAGTCCTTTGCTGTTGTTCAGGGATTGATTTGCACTTTTCACACCAAAGTACGTTAATCTCTAGGAGACAGAATGCCTTCCTTCCTGAGCTAGAGGTATGAGGGCTGCGTGGTCCCAGGGTGTTTATACTTCTGCGCACGATTGTTTGTAAAAGTGAACGTGGTACCTTCAGGTGTTTGGAAATTGCTCCCAATGATGAACCAGACTTGTGGAGATCTACATTTTTTCTGAGGTCTTGGCTGATTTCTTTTGGTTTTCCCATGATGTCAAGCAAACAGGCACTGAGTTTGAGGTTTGGCCTTGAAATACATCCACAGGTACACCTTCAATTGACTCAAATTATGTCAATTAGCCTATCAGAGCTTCTAAAGCCATAACATCATTTTCTGACTTTTCCAAGCTGTTTAACCTCTCTAGGGTATGTGGGACTTAGCGTCCCATCTGGCCAACATCCAGTGAGATTGCAGAGCGTCAAATTCAAATACAGAAATACTCATTATAAAAATTCAGAAAACAAAACATATTTTACATAGATTTAAAAGATTAACTTCTTGTGAATCCAACCAAGGTGTCAGATTTTTAAAATGCTTTTCTGGCTTTTAAAGCATACCTTACGATTATTTTGAGAACATAGCCCAGTTGACAAATTGGTTACAAACAGTAACCAGCCAAGCAGAAGTGTGATACAAAACTCAGAAATAGAGATAAAATTAATCCCTTACCTTTGATGATCTTCATATGATTGCACTCAGAAGACATTCATTTACTCAATAAATGTTCATTTTTTTTCTGATAAAGTCTCTTGATATCCAAAACCTCCATTTTGTTTCTGCGTTTTCTTCAGTAATCCACAGGCTCAAACGCAGTCAAAACAAGCAGACAAATCTAAATTGCATCCGTGAAGTTGTAGAAACATGTCAAACGATGTTATATTCATTTCTCAGGTTGTTTTTAGGCCAAATGATCTATAATATTTCAACTGGGACAATAACGTCGTCAATATAAAGTCAAACAAGAAATGCACTCTCTCGGGATTGCGCATGAAAAAGCTCTGTGACACCTCAGGTTCCACTCATTCAGGCTGGTCTTTCCACTCTTACTCCCTCATTTATAAGAATCTAGTGGAAAGGCATAGGGACTGCAAATTGAGTCCTAAGTCAATGGATACTGTAATGGCATTGAATAGAAAACTACAAAAACAAAAACAAAAATACTTCCTGAATGGATTTGTCTCAGGTTTTCGCCTGCCAAATCAGTTCTGTTATACCTCACAGACACTATTTGAACAGTTTTGGAAACTTTAGAGTGCTTTCTATCTAAATCTACCAGTTATATGCATATCATATCTTCTGGGCTCGAGTAGCAGGCCGTTTAATTTGGGCATGCTTTTCATCCAAAATTCCGAATGCTGCCCCTACCCTAGAGAAGTTAAAGGCACAGTAAATTTTGTGTATGTAAACTTATGACCCACTGGAATTGCGATACAGTGAATTATAAGTGAAATAATCTGTCTGTAAACAATTGTTGGAAAAATGTCTTGTGTTATGCACAAAGTAGATGTGGAGTGACTGAAAACGAGTTTTAATGACTCCAACCTAAGTGTATTTAAACTTCCGACTTCAACTGTATGTATGTATGTATGTATGTATGTATGTATGTATGTATGTATGTATGTATGTATGTATGAATATATGTGTATATTTATGAATGTGTATGTAAGTATCTGTATTTGTGTATGTGTATGTATTTATGTGTATAGATATATATATTTACCCCAAAATATATAAGGGACTGGAAATGATGCAGACAATTACATTGATGGAAGCAACAATCTATCTGCAAAATTAAAGCTGATCCACCCCCTAAAAAACAAGACAAAACACATGAGTCTGAGTGGCTGACTCGGTGTGTCTAAGTGAAAGCCATAACGCTGCCCACTCCATCACACGTCCATAGCTGATATCATCAATGGCTCCCATTTGAGTGATTTCCCCTGGATTCAATGCAACCCAATTAGTCACCTACTGTCTTTAGCTTTACCCTCTGACCTCCCATGCACAGTACAGGAACTGACACCACTCTGCTGATATGAGTTCTCCCCAGCTACTGTATGTGCTCAGCCCTTCTCTGCCTGGCCTACCTCAGAGAGCAAGTCCCCAGCAGCTTTGCTGAAGAGGATGAGAGATTGTTGGCCACTGGCCAAGAACTCTACCCACGGTATCCATGGAGATGAAATGGAGCTTCCATCATCAAAAGAGCTAACTCCAGTTAGCAGTTACAGTAGCATCACTCTCCACCTGTCCATTGCCCTGTGTTTCTCTCTAGACGAGCAGGTCTGGAAATCCAAGCCATTTGGGCCTGCCCAACCTCCTCGCCCCCCTGCACCTTAGACAGGGCTGCCTAATGCTGACTGTAAAAACAAAAACCCTGCTACCAAAAGTGATTTTGTTAAGTAAGGGTTTCAATCCAATTTTACACTGGAAGAGTGCTTAACATTAAAGAGAGTGTTTTTGTTGTGCTCTTCTGTAGTAGGGGTTGAGGGGTAAAGGAGAGAGAGACAGTGAGAGAGAGAGAGGTGGGAGTAAGAGATAGCGTGAGCGAGAGAGAGATAGGAGATCGATACAGACTGGGCGTTCTGTCTGGATTCCAGTATTCCCCCTGGTCCTGTCGATGGAGGAGGGGTTTAGCTAACTCCCACCATATAGCCTTGTGCGGGGGCGCTGAATTACCACGGTGGGACCTGCTCGTCCATCGTTAACACGCCTGCAGGTGGACGAACGCCGCCTGCCGCCCGGGGCCTCATAACACCACACAAACGACTAGGAGCAGTTTCTCTCCGGCCATAACTTAACGTCTCCCCGTCAGAGCCGTGAGAGATGGGAACTGCAACCTGCGCCTGGGAGCTTTATGGTTGATATGGTGTGGGGGTTTTCATCAGGCACTGTGGATTATCACCAGCTAAAAGGATGTGCGGTCACAGCGGGACCAGCGCTGCTGATTTGCATGGGCCCTTTTTTCTCTTCTAGTTCATTTCCAGTTGAATAACTTGTTTGTCACATACATCAGAGAGAAGGGGAAGATCATACAAGAGCCAGTGTTACTTTGTGTTTCACTAATGAGCCCCGTTCTCTACTCACACCCATAGACCCCCACTCCTTGCTTTTGGTTTGCTGCCCTTTGAAACAGTGCTGTGGTGCTGTATAGTGCAGTACAACACTTTGTTGCTGCATCTCTCTCTCTCTCTCTCTCTCTCTCTCTCTCTCTCTCTCTCTCCCTCCCAGCTCCAGGCTGTTACCCAGTGTTGTGTATCACATGGCTTTGTTTCAGTCCCATGTCCTTGTTTTATGCTCCAGGAACAATAGGCGTGACACAAGTACTCTTGTGCTCTGTCCCTCGCCATGTCTAACAGAATCCTCTAATGTAGCCTTGATCTCCCATATGGTGTGAAAACTGTTTCTCATACATGCCTTGTTGTCATCTGGACTGATGTTATACCACTATGTGAAAGGTCTCAGCTGCTGCTGTGCCATGAGAAGCTTCCGTTTTTAGGTAGCTAACCAGCCCCCTTCCTTGAAGTGGGTGCTTAAAAGTTTAAAATTGCCGACATCAAGAGTCGACTTGAATAAGGATGCCCTGCAATGCAAGTGGGTTATATAACGCCATGACTAGAGGGAGATGAAAAGTAGAGCACAGGGGGAGAGATTTAAAAAGTTTCAGCACGAAGAGGGAGGGAAGAAAGAGACGGGGGAGCGAGAGGGGAGGTAAGGAGAGAGAGATTTAGGTAGGCAGGGTAGGTGAGGTCACGGAGGTGTTGAGGGCCCAGGCCTTGAGACTGTGGCCTCTCTTGAAGCTGGTCAATCCTCCTCATCTCTCAAGGCTGAAGGGCCTTTCTTTTTTCATTTAGATAATGGAGGCATTTCCTTAACTGGCCAAGTGGTTTGGACTGTGGTTTGTTTGGCAACACGTCAGTGTATCATTGTTTCCAAAACATTTACAGCGCTGGGCGCTATGCTGCACGGCTCCCCTCCCTCATTAAAGCACAGGCCTCCTCTCCTCCTCCAGCCCAACTAGCTACGGCTGTCTGTGGAAGCCTGCAACATAGAGCCCAAACAGCAATGCACACAAGTGAGAAAAAGGAATAAAAAGCATTTATCTCTCCTCTCTCCGTCCCTAGCCAGTTAAGGCTTGGAAGAGACAGAAACTTCTCTATCTGTTTACTGTTATTGTTTTTCCCCTTACCCATAAGCCTCTTTGTCTTCTCTTATCGGAGGAGTTATGCGTTCAGCTCTTGTGATCTGTATCTTCAAATTTGATTGGGGATATTTGGTGGGAATGTGTTATTGGATTCTGCCGGTATTGTCTCACCTTTTTTAAAACACAGTTGTTGGGTTTTTAATGTAGAGGTGTGGTATCTGTTCCAGCAGGGCTCAGTGTGGTAGAACAATAAGACATGCTCTCCTCTAGTCCTACCATTACTTTGCTTAACAATGTGCACCAGCCAGAAAAGTCCATTAATTCAACAGCTCATCATCTTAAGCGCCCACACGAGAGAAAGGGTTTGCAAAGCGCCTGCCACGTCTCTACCAGCCATCTGTCACTTAAGTCACTCAGGAGCACAGAGACAGAACAAGACGAGTAGGACAGAATGAAAGAGGGATATGAGTGAGGGAGGGGGTGAGGACAGGACAGATATATTAAGTAAGATGCAGGTAGTAGGTGTTCAAAGCAGAAAAGTGGAACACAGAAAGGAATCGGCTGCTCCTATAACCGACCTGTCATTTGAATCAAAGGCTCTAATCAAAATTGTATCAATTAATTGATCTTTCCTCTTGCGCTTTGCCATGAGTGCAATTGAGTTTCCTCCTCGCTCCTGCCCCACCACCAGAGAGCTGTGCTCTACACACCATAAACTATGTTCATTAATAATGATCAAGGAATCCTCTAATCTGGGGTGAAATATGATATGATAGCTATTTCCCTGAGATACTTAGTTTGCAGGACAACTCTTCATCTCCCCAGCTACTTCCAAAGCACAGGGGAAACCAGCATGCTTTCATGCTGCGTTGTTCTTTAGTACTACTAACAACGTACTCCGCTGTTCTAACAATGTAACTTTAATCACAAGTGATGTGGAACAATGAATGTAACACTGTCTTCTCCTCTTTGTCTTAATAGGGTAACCAAGAGGCCACCAACCCCCCAGAAGCCATGGCCCAGCCGTACACGCCTGCCCAGTACCCGCCTCCCCACAGAATGGCATCCCGGCCGAGTTTGCGGCACCCCACCCCTCCCCACGCAGGACTACACCGGGCAGAACAGGGTGCCCGAGCATGCCATGACCCTCTACACCCCCACACAGACGCACAGTGAGCCGCCGGGCACCGACAACAACACTCCCGCCATCACCGCCAACACGACTGTACCGGTCAGTACCGCTCAACAACACAACACACACCTGGCATTATCTTAAGTTAGGTTGATGACCGGAGGTGTTTAAGGAACCTCAGCCTTGAGACCATTACCAGTAGGATTGTTAATAAAGGCTTGGAAGCAGGAAGGGATGGAATATTACTTATGACGGTCATAAGGTTGTGCCTCGGCTCGTTAGGTTAGGCATCGTTAACGTTACACAACTACCCAGAGTGTACAAGGGTGCAGGAGTAGACTGTGATGTCAGCAAATACATGAAGATGTCAAAGCGTGGAGCTCATTCTGCGTGAGTTGGAGTTGATTGAACTTAACTGGAAACGTTGTGGCGAAATCAAAGTGCATTTTTGAGAAGCCGGGCTCTCTGGAAAATGTGGAAACCTGAAGGGTTTTATTTATTTCCGCCAGTGAGATTCAACATGCTGTACACATGAATCATTTAGGCTCTGTGAAAGGGGGACAAGCCCTCCCCCTGATCCATTTGGTTGTGGAGTTAGTGGAAAGGAGAGGAGGGAAAGTTGCACTCTATGCCTGCAGGGGCCTGGGCTAGGCCAGCCAAAAAGCCCTGCCTAATTGGTCAAATTAACTAATTAGCTGTAAATGTATATAAACCTCTGAGAATGTCCCTCAACATATTGCACAGCCTCCTGAGGAGCAGCCGCTAAGCCAGGATTATCCGCAGACACTTTCTCTGAGTTAAATATGGTGAATTCAGCAAACAGCTTTTTTACCATAGTAGAATATGTCAAATTCACCATACTGACAGCTATTTTATCATAGTAGAATATGTCAAATTCACCATACTGACAGCTATTTTACCATAGTAGAATATGTCAAATTCACCATACTGACAGCTATTTTACCATAGTAGAATATGTCAAATTCACCATACTGACAGCTATTTTACCATAGTACAATATGTCAAATTCACCATACTGACAGCTATTTTACCATAGTACAATATGTCAAATTCACCATACTGACAGCTATTTTACCATAGTAGAATATGTCAAATTCACCATACTGACAGCTATTTTACCATAGTAGAATATGTCAAATTCACCATACTGACAGCTATTTTACCATAGTACAATATGTCAAATTCACCATACTGACAGCTATTTTACCATAGCACAATATGTCAAATTCACCATACTGACAGCTATTTTACCATAGTACAATATGTCAAATTCACCATATTGACAGCTATTTTACCATAGTAGAATATGTCAAATTCACCATACTGACAGCTATTTTACCATAGTAGAATATGTCAAATTCACCATACTGACAGCTATTTTACCATAGTACAATATGTCAAATTCACCATACTGACAGCTATTTTACCATAGTACAATATGTCAAATTCACCATACTGACAGCTATTTTACCATAGTACAATATGTCAAATTCACCATACTGACAGCTATTTTACCATAGTACAATATGTCAAATTCACCATACTGACAGCTATTTTACCATATTAGAAATTTAACATACTATGCAGCTATTCCTCCACAGTAAAATATGTTGAGTTCAGAATATTACATCACCATTTTTCCATTGTAGTTAAAACATCTTGAATTCAACCGTGCTGTTATTTTTTCACAATTTGATATGTCAAATACTGAATATTACACAGCTACTTTCCGTAGTTAAATATATAAAATTCTACATATAACAACTAGTTTTTGTCATGGTTAAATATGTTTGGCATTTCAGCATTTGAGAGTTCAGCATTTTCAGCAGCCTACACTTTGGACCAATAGGACAGAGCGATGTGAGCCCACCAGGTAGTTTGACATGTGGTTTAAATTAAGTGAAAGTATACATAATATATTTCATATATAAAATATGCCATAACCTGGGATTAACCCTTTCTGTGGTTGAGGATCAGAGAGGAGGATTTAGCTGAAGTCTCCCTCTTTCTAACTCCTGACAATACCAGCGGGAGAAAATGTGACTTTAGTCTGGCCTTTCTTCCTTTCCTCCCTCTCTTCCTCTCACATGAAAACACTTGCTGGGAGAGGTCAGCTGGGGGTCAAGGCGGCCCCCCCTGAGCGATTCAAGTCACCCATAAAAAACATTGTTAACAACTCCATTTTCCTAACCATAGAATCACTGAAGCACCATGGATAATGGGTGGAGAAATCAGCTGTGATTTCCAGGTACAGATATAGCAAGGCCATGTGTATAACTGTAGCATTACTCTGTGATGAAATCATGTTTCATTTGAAGACGTGTGTGACTCAGTCGTCATGGCTGACTCTTATTGGCAGCTACACAGATACACTGTGTTCAGTGAGTAAGGAGAGACTTTGCAGGAGGTTCCACTCCCCTGCTCAGAACCCTACCGTGTCGCTGCCTCTCATTCCCCCACGCCACTCACTTCTCCTCTCGCCATTTTATATTTCATTTCATCTGTCCACCCGCTGTGAAGAAAGCCAAGTGACGTGGCCATGGAGAGATGAGAGGCAGCCCTGCTTTCCTTCACGGCTCCCTCCCTCCCTCTCTCTCACTATCTTTCTTCCGCTCCCTTTCCCTCTCCCTTTCTTTTCCCCACTCTCTCTTCTCTCTCTACCCCTCTCTCTCTCCATCTCACCCTGCCAGTGAGGAGAGAGGGATCAGATCAGTGGGCTGTAAACAGAGTGGCTGGCTAATCCCTGGGGCCGCTGGTGTAGGGGAGCACTCCCCACCGCTGTGCCCCCACCGCCAATGCTGCTGCTCGCTGCGCCCCCTGCTTTAATGACCCAGCCTGTTTGCTTTGGGTGCCACAGAAGGAGCCGCGGGTGTCTTTGATGGACCACCCTGCAGGAAACACAGATTAGAGGGTGGATGTACTCACTGGGCTCCACTCCTCAGTGCTTTACTCTGGCCGTCTCGGAAAACTTATAGACTTTAAAGAGTCATGAGGAAAAGAGAATGAAATGTATGGATTCTGTGAATTCCGGCGGAGGGTTGGCAGTGTGTGTTTAATGAGGGATTTTCTCCCTCTCTCCTCATCTCTTCAGTCAGTCAGTCCTCCTCTACTCAGGAGGTGCTGTTGTCCAGACTCAGACCTCTGGGCCTGCTGTGTGACTCCATGTTTAAGCGACACTCACATGAAAGCGGGTGACCAGAGGATAGAAAGAAGGCAGTCAAACTTTCTCCAAATCCTCAGAGAGAGAGAGAGAATGGGACTGTAGAAAGGGTCTGCCAGCAACTTCTGTTTAAAAAAGCGGAGCTCGTTATCTAGCAAGCGCCATTCAAATAGTCAAGGTTGGGTTTGGATTTCATGAGTTATCATTCTTTTTATTCAGATAACAAATTAAGGCAGTGTCGTTAGGACTGCACTCAATTCCAGATCTTTCAAAGTCTGTGTCAGCTGCATGAGGACTATACAAAGTGGATTCTGGGAGCTTGTGATAACACAGACACAGACACATGGGCTATACATATGCAGACACACATACAGTTCAAGCACATGGAAGAGCATGCACAACTCTCCGACAATCTCAGAGGATTACTGCGATTCGCAAAGAATTCAAGAGATTCTATATGACCCAGTTAAGGGATGTCTGTGTTATCTATGAATAGCAGACCAGGGGGAGGGAGGAGGGGAGGGATGGGGAGGGCTCTACCTCTCTCTCACCCCCTGCTATTTCAGGTGACTGAAGAAGGGATTTGTTTACAGGTTCTTTAGAAGAGGAGACAAACAATGGAGGATTAGGTGGGGGGATGCATTAAAGGAAGGCATTATAATTATTGTGAGCGATGACTCGGTATCCCTCCCCCCACTTAATCGGATGTAATCTACCTGCTTAGCGGCGTTCCAATCAGATAGTTTCAATTATGTGCTTGTAATGCCACTGAGAGGAGGGGGAATGTGCTGAGCACAGCACTTTGAAAGTGATTTCCAAATAACGGCGAGGAGTCTGTTAGAGGAATGAATGAACAGGAAACAGGGTGGGTGACTCGCCGCCCGAGATGACAGCTACGCTTGGCGGGGACAGTAGCGGCAGGTGACGGGTGACGCCTGGGGTTGCATCAGCCTCCCTCCCTCACCATAACTGTGACAGCAGCTGCCAGTTCGGTAAAGTGCCACTCCTATGGCAAGATTATTCAACTGGGGGGTCCCGTGGAAATATATATTTTTTAATTAAGTGGATTCCCCCCCAATGTTTTTATGAATATCGCTAACAACAGTAGAATAAACACATGTTGTATTATATACATGTACATACTGTAGAACAGATGAGAATAACATATTTCTAATGATGTCAACATTATTCTTCAACTTCTTCAAATATTGAGCAAATTACACTCATTGGAGTATCTGACATAGGCTCTGAAACAGCACCTGTGAATAGACTACCACTGTGGCAAGTGCCGCTGGCTGCTGGAAAGCCTTCTTGACTTGGACATTAATTTTTACCAACACATGGCTAACCTTTGTTTAACCAGATAAACAGCTGCTCTTAGCGAAAATGAGTTTGGAGTTACCTTTCTAACTAACAGGCTATGTTAGAGTTATTGATTTGATTTATTAGGATCCCCATTAGCCGACGTTAACAGCGACAGCTAGTCTTACTGGGGTAACATAACTAAAAGACATTACAGACAAAAGACTTTACAAGTTACATACATTTAAAAACATGAACATGTAGTGTGTGTAAAAACATGAACATATAGTGTTTGTGTAAAAACATGAACATGTAGTGTGTGTGTGTGTGTGTAAAAACATGAACATGTAGTGTGTGTGTAAAAACATGAACATATAGTGTTTGTGTCAAAACATGAACATGTAGTGTGTGTGTGTGTGTGTAAAAACATGAACATGTAGTGTGTGTGTAAAAACATGAACATGTAGTGTGTGTGTAAAAACATGAACATGTAGTGTGTGTGTAAAAACATGAACATGTAGTGTGTGTGTAAAAACATGAACATGTAGTGTGTGTAAAAACATGAACATGTAGTGTGTGTGTAAAACATGAACATGTAGTGTGTGTAAAAACATGAACATGTAGTGTGTGTGTAAAAACATGAACATGTAGTGTGTGTAAAAACATGAACATGTAGTGTGTGTGTAAAAACATGAACATGTAGTGTGTGTGTAAAAACATGAACATGTAGTGTGTGTGTAAAAACATGAACATGTAGTGTGTGTGTAAAAACATGAACATGTAGTGTGTGTGTAAAAACATGAACATGTAGTGTGTGTGTAAAAACATGAACATGTAGTGTGTGTAAAAACATGAACATGTAGTGTGTGTGTAAAAACATGAACATATAGTGTTTGTGTAAAAACATGAACATGTAGTGTGTGTGTGTGTGTGTAAAAACATGAACATGTAGTGTGTGTGTAAAAACATGAACATATAGTGTTTGTGTCAAAACATGAACATGTAGTGTGTGTGTGTGTGTGTAAAAACATGAACATGTAGTGTGTGTGTAAAAACATGAACTGTAGTGTGTGTAAAAACATGAACATGTAGTGTGTGTGTAAAAACATGAACATGTAGTGTGTGTGTAAAACTATGAACATGTAGTGTGTGTAAAAACATGAACATGTAGTGTGTGTGTAAAACATGAACATGTAGTGTGTGTAAAAACATGAACATGTAGTGTGTGTGTAAAAACATGAACATGTAGTGTGTGTGTAAAAACATGAACATGTAGTGTGTGTGTAAAAACATGAACATGTAGTGTGTGTGTAAAGTATGAACATGTAGTGTGTGTGTAAAAATGAACATGTAGTGTGTGTAAAAAATGAACATGTGTAGTGTGTGTGTAAAAACATGAACATGTAGTGTGTGTAAAAACATGAACATGTAGTGTGTGTGTAAAACATGAACATGTAGTGTGTGTGTGTGTGTAAAAACATGAACATGTAGTAAAACATGAACATGTAGTGTGTGTGTAAAAACATGAACATGTAGTGTGTGTGTAAAAACATGAACATGTAGTGTGTGTAAAAACATGAACATGTAGTGTGTGTGTAAAAACATGAACATGTAGTGTGTGTGTAAAAACATGAACATGTAGTGTGTGTGTAAAACATGAACATGTAGTGTGTGTGTAAAAACATGAACATGTAGTCTGTGTGTAAAACATGAACATGTAGTGTGTGTAAAAACATGAACATGTAGTGTGTGTGTAAAAACATGAACATGTAGTGTGTGTGTAAAAACATGAACATGTAGTGTGTGTGTAAAAACATGAACATGTAGTGTGTGTGTAAAAACATGAACATGTAGTGTGTGTGTAAAACATGAACATGTAGTGTGTGTGTAAAAACATGAACATGTAGTGTGTGTGTGTGTGTAAAAACATAGACATAGTGTGTGTGTGTGTGTGTAAAAACATGAACATGTAGTATGTGTGTAAAAACATGAACATGTATTGTGTGTGTGTGTAAAACATGAACATGTAGTGTGTGTGTAAAAACATGAACATGTAGTGTGTGTGTAAAAACATGAACATGTAGTCTGTGTGTAAAAACATGAACATGTAGTGTGTGTGTGTAAAACATGTACATGTAGTGTCTGTGTAAAAACATGAACATGTAGAGTGTGTGTAGTGTGTGTAAAAACATGAACATGTAGTGTGTGTAAAAACATGAACATGTAGTGTGTGTGTAAAAACATGAACATGTAGTGTGTGTGTAAAAACATGAACATGTAGTGTGTGTGTGTGTGTGTGTAAAAACATGAACATGTAGTGTGTGTGTAAAAACATGAACATGTAGTGTGTGTAAAAACATGAACATGTAGTGTGTGTGTAAAAACATGAACATGTAGTGTGTGTGTAAAAACATGAACATGTAGTGTGTGTGTAAAAACATGAACATGTAGTGTGTGTGTGTGTGTAAAAACATGAACATGTAGTGTGTGTGTAAAAACATGAACATGTAGTGTGTGTGTAAAAACATGAACATGTAGTGTGTGTGTAAAAACATGAACATGTAGTGTGTGTGTAAAAACATGAACATGTAGTGTGTGTGTAAAAACATGAACATGTAGTGTGTGTAAAAACATGAACATGTAGTGTGTGTGTAAAAACATGAACATGTAGTGTGTGTGTAAAAACATGAACATGTAGTGTGTGTGTGTGTAAAAACATGAACATGTAGTGTGTGTGTGTGTGTAAAAACATGAACATGTAGTGTGTGTGTAAAAACATGAACATGTAGAGTGTGTGTGTGTGTGTAAAAACATGAACATGTAGTGTGTGTGTAAAAACATGAACATGTAGTGTGTGTGTAAAAACATGAACATGTAGTGTGTGTGTGTGTGTGTGTAAAAACATGAACATGTAGTGTGTGTGTAAAAACATGAACATGTAGAGTGTGTGTGTGTGTGTGTAAAAACATGAACATGTAGTGTGTGTGTAAAAACATGAACATGTAGTGTGTGTGTAAAAACATGAACATGTAGTGTGTGTGTAAAAACATGAACATGTAGTGTGTGTGTGTGTGTGTAAAAACATGAACATGTAGTGTGTGTGTAAAAACATGAACATGTAGTGTGTGTAAAAACATGAACATGTAGTGTGTGTGTAAAAACATGAACATGTAGTGTGTGTGTAAAAACATGAACATGTAGTGTGTGTGTGTGTGTAAAAACATGAACATGTAGTGTGTGTGTGTGTGTAAAAACATGAACATGTAGTGTGTGTGTAAAAACATGAACATGTAGTGTGTGTGTAAAAACATGAACATGTAGTGTGTGTAAAAACATGAACATGTAGTGTGTGTGTAAAAACATGAACATGTAGTGTGTGTGTAAAAACATGAACATGTAGTGTGTGTGTAAAAACATGAACATGTAGTGTGTGTGTAAAAACATGAACATGTAGTGTGTGTGTGTGCATCTATCAGTTACACATACAGTACATGTCAGTACATACAACAAGTTTACACACAAGAGTTTACACTTCCTCTTCCAATTATAATGTGAGGAGGTCAAAATACTAAATGTATTAATTTTAAAATGTTGATAACTTTTCCTTTCCATTAACATTCACCGGATGATAAGACAAGATGTCTTTGCTAACGTGTGATGGGTATTGCCGGTTGCCTGGGAGGGAATCCCTGGGCAAGAAAAGGTTGAAGACCCCTGTCATATGTGTGCACATGTCATTATTTTTACTGTAACCATCTCACCTTCTCCCAACCAGCCTGGTCCAGATGATCCCTCAGGAGAAGCAATGGAGAAGACAAAGGGCACTAAACTCACTGGCAGAAACACAGAGATCCACAGATGAGTCTGGGTTAAATAGCTGTGAATGTGTATGAGTGCCAGTCGTATTTACCTCTAGTCAGTATGGATCTGAAGGTTTGCTAACACACAGCTAGAGGAACCCAATCATAAGAAGCCAGTAGCTAAGCTGGAGGACAGGACAGTGAGTCAGTCGTTGTGCAGTCTGGTAGCATACGGTAAAGGTTGATAGAGTCATGTGTGACCGATGAAACAGATTGACCCGCGGTCCCAAGTGCCTTGTCACCCTCCACAGTAGTCTGGCATCTGTCTGCCGTGTGTCACCCTGGGACCCAACATGGATACTCAGGCTATTAACCTCTAGCACAGGAGGACATGGCACACTGATGACCCCTTCCTCCCGTTTCACTTGGTCACCTGCCACTCCACCCCTCCACTACTCTACCAGTCTGATACTGGAGCTAGCTAGCCCTGCTCACCCCACCCCTAGTCTACCAGTCTGATACTGGAGCTAGCTAGCCCTGCTCACCCCTCCACTAGTCTACCAGTCTGATACTGGAGCTAACTAGCCCAGCTCACTCCTCCACTAATCTACCAGTCTGATACTGGAGCTAGCTAGCCCAGCTCACCCCTCCACTACTCTACCAGTCTGATACTGGAACTAGCTAGCCCAGCTCACCCGTCCACTATTCTACCAGTCTGATACTGGAGCTAGCTAGCCCAGCTCACCCTTCCACTACTCTACCAGTCTGATACTGGAACTAGCTAGCCCAGCTCACCCTTCCACTATTCTACCAGTCTGATACTGGAACTAGCTAGCCCTGCTCACCCCTCCACTACTCTACCAGTCTGATACTGGAACTAGCTAGCCCAGCTCACCCCTCCACTACTCTACCAGTCTGATACTGGAACTAGCTAGCCCTGCTCACACCTGCACTACTCTACCAGCCTGATACTGGAGCTAGCTACTCCAGCTCACCCCTCACACTACTACCAGTTCGATACCCGGAACTAGCTAGCCCAGCTCACCCCTACACTACTCTACCAGTCTGATACTGGAACTAGCTAGCCCAGCTCACCCATACACTACTCGACCACTCTGATAC
The DNA here is from genome assembly GCF_034236695.1 of Oncorhynchus nerka. NCBI lineage: Eukaryota > Metazoa > Chordata > Actinopteri > Salmoniformes > Salmonidae > Oncorhynchus > Oncorhynchus nerka. Next base: position 18,528 of record NW_027037373.1, read on the forward strand.
TGGAACTAGCTAGCCCAGCTCACTCCTACACTACTCTACCAGTCTGATACTGGAGCTAGCCCAGCTCACCCCTACACTGGCTCCTGTGCCCTTCTCCACATGATAACCTCTGAACATGGCTAAACATCACTGAACGTCACTGAACACAAGGCTTTCAGACCTTTCGTCACCAATGTGCCCTACCTGGATGGCTGGAGGGGAGACTAAGTGGGACCTTGAATCAAACAACTGTCAGTGTTAACAATGTATGTCACCATCTCCGAATGGGCCATAAAAGCAAATAAATGAGGGCCATTACAGTGGAGATTGTGATTATGATAATGAGAATAATAAAGGCGATCATCATTACGATCATGATGATAATGATAATACTGTGATGATGAATTATAATGAATAAATCCCTAGCCCATTTCCTAAATGGTGGGATATGTATCACCCAGGGGCCTGCAGCCACCCGACGGCCTTGGAGCAGGGAGTGGGTTGTTAGATGGTGGGGAGAGAGGTGTGTGTGTGTGTGTGTGTGTGTGTGTGTGTGTGTGTGTGTGCGTGCGT